>NC_073400.1:32246539-32524039 GCF_028641065.1 Leucoraja erinaceus | reverse complement strand
GGCACACTGCCACCTCACACATTCCACACTTCCCCAAAATAACCCAGCGGAACTCAAGTGGTTCCTTTAAAAATCACAGCAGTCCAAAGCCTCACGAACACCTTGACAGAGGCGGAGAGGCGGAGAGACAGAGACACACACACACACACACACACAGACACACACACAGAGACACACACACACACACAGACACACACACACACACACAGAGACACACACACACACACACACACACACACACACAGAGACACACACACACACACACACAGAGACACAGACACACACACAGAGACAGACACACACAGAGACAGACACACACAGACAGACACACAGAGACACACACACACACACAGACACACACACACACACACACACACACACACACACACACACAGAGAGACACACACACAGACACACACACACACACACACACACACACACACACACACACACACACACACACACACACACACACACACACACAGAGACACACACACACAGAGAGACACACACACAGAGACACACACACACACACACACACAGAGACACACACACACACACACACACACACAGACACACACACACACACACAGAGACACGCACACACAGAGACACGCACACACAGAGACATGCACACACAGAGAAACACACATGCACACTAGTCCCACCAGCCTGCATTTGGCCCTTATCCTTTAGAGATACTGTGTGGAAGCAGGCCCTTTGACCCACCGAGTCCGTGCCGACCAGCGATCCCCGTACACGAGCCAATTAACCTACAAACCCACAGGAGCACCTGGAGAAAACCCACGCAGGTCACGGGGAGAGTACACAAACGTTTGACATTTCACAGAGTGCTGGAGTAACTGAGCGGGTCAGGCAGCATCTATGGAGTTAAGGAAACAGGTAACGTTTCAGGCCAAAACCCTTCCAGGTTTCAGCCCGAAACGTTGCCTATTTCCTTAGCTCCATAGATGCTGCTGCACCATAACTCAGCGGGTCAGGCAGCATCTGTGGAGAACATGGATAGGCGACGTTCCGGGTTGAGACCCTTCCTCAGACTGAGGGTCAGGGGAGAGGGGACAGAGTGACATGAATAGGATTCGGAGTGACCAAATACTCCAGCATTTTGTGCCTATCTTTTGTCTAAACCAGTGCCTGCAGTTCCTTCCTACACATCACTCGCCCTCACCGGAGAACCTCAGACGATCTTTAATCGGACTTTACCTTGCACTAAACGTTATTCCCTTTATCCTGTATCTGTACACTGTGGACGGCTCGATTGTAATCATGTGTTGTCTTTCCACTGACTGGTTTAGCACGCAACAAAAGCTTTTCACTGTACCTCGGTACACGGGACAATAAACTAAACTGGACACGTTGCCGGCACTGGTCGAGGGGGAGGTCAAGGGGGGGAAGGGAGGAGGCCAGGATGGAAGCCAATTCGGATGGAGTGGATCCTTCCAACCATTCCAGGGAAATTTGATTCCGAACAGCTGGATCGGCGGGTGCAAGCCCCAATCTAGAGGAGCGCAGAGAACGCTGAGCGTTACAGAGATGGGGAGGGGGGAGAGACAGGACATGGAACAGCACAGGGACAGGCCCTTCGGCCCATCATGTCCTCACCAATCACAGGTTTATGGGAGTTTAGAGTAAGTGTGACTCGTTGGGCCCTCGTTTCCCCCTTATCCTTAAACTGTGACCCCTTGTTCTGGACTTCCCCAACATCAGGAACAATCTTCCTGCATCTAGCCTGTCCAACCCCTTAAGAATTTTGTAAGTTTCTATAAGATCCCCCCTCAATCTTCTAAATTCTAGAGAGTATAAACCAAGTCTATCCAGTCTTTCTTCATAAGACAGTCCTGACATCCCAGGAATCAGTCTGGTGAACCTTCGCTGCACTCCCTCTATGGCAAGAATGTCCTTCCTCAGATTTGGAGACCAAAACTGTACGCAATACTCCAGGTGTGGTCTCACCAAGACCCTGTACAACTGCAGTAGAACCTCCCTGCTCCTATACTCAAATCCTTTTACTATGAATCCTTTTCCTATTCAATCTTTTCCCCTTGGTTCTTGGTCCTCCAAATGGAATTTAAACTGGAGGTTGTACCCCATGGCAGTACCCCATCCCCCCCCCCCCCCCCCCCACCTCTCTCTCCCCTCCCCCACCCCATCTCCCTCTCCTCACCCCTCTCCCCTTCACCTTGAACCTGTGTCCTCTGGCCCTCGGGGCAAGAGACTCTGTGCGTCTACCCGATTTATTCCCCTCAAGGCGAGTGGACCGAGTGCGACGCGCCCGTGAGCACGGCGACACCGTGGCTGAGTGGCGGCAACAGCTATCCCATGTCCCGGGGCCGTGACACCGAGACAGCGGTTCAAATCCAGACACTGCCTCCAGGGACTTCATTCAGTAATTACATGTAAATAAAAGGCAATGAAGTAGATGGATTGTCGGAGATAGTCCCCTTGGGGCCTTGCTAATACAGGCAGGGAAAAGCAAGCAGGCAGGCACAGAGTGCTGGAGTAACTCAGCGGGTCAGGCAGCATCTGTGGAGAACATGGATAGGTGACGTTTCACAGAGTGCTGGAGTAACTCAGTGGGTCAGGCAGCATCTGTGGAGAACATGGATAGGTGACGTTTCACAGAGTGCTGGAGTAACTCAGCAGGTCAGGCAGCATCTGTGGAGAACATGGATAGGTGACGTTTCACAGAGTGCTGGAGTAACTCAGTGGGTGCAGCAGCATCTATGGAGCTAAGGAAATAGGCAACGTTTCGGGCCGAAACCCTTCCGGGTTTCGGCCCGAAACGTTACCTATTTCCAGAAGGGTTTCGGCCCGAAACGTTACCTATTTCCAGAAGGGTTTTGGCCCGAAACGTTGCCTATTTCCTTCGCTCCATAGATGCTGCTGCACCCGCTGAGTTTCTCCAGCATTTTTGTCTACCTTCGATTTTCCAGCATCTGCAGTTCCTTCTTCAACATAGTTCTATGCTATCCCTCTTTCTCATCCACTCCCTACACACTAGGGGACAATTTACAGTGGGGCCGATTAACCTGCAAACCTGCACGTCTTTGGAGTGTGGAAGGAAACCGGAGCACCCGGAGAAAACCCACGCAGGTCACGGGGAGAACGTGCAAACTCCACACAGACAGCACCCAGTGAGAGGAGAAGAGTCCCGACCTAAATCCATGCCTTCCAGTGATGTTGCCTGACCTCAGCACTCTGTGAAACGTCACCTATCCATGTTCTCCACAGATGCTGCCTGACCCGCTGAGTTACTCCAGCACTCTGTGTCCTATTTCTGCGTTTAACCGCCAACAACGGAACAATGGAATTCTTACTTCTGGCAGCCGAGCGGGGCCGTGAATGCAAAACACAAAAGAGAAAGAAAATACTAAAAAAACACAATAAATTGATATCGTGATCAGATTGGCTGAGGTGAGTGTTGGGCAGTGTTCAGCAGCCTGACGGTGGCCCCGATGAGGAGACGCAAGGAACAGCAGAGGCTGGGATCCTGAGTAAAACACAAAGTGCTGGAGGAACTCAGCGGTTACACAGCGAGTAACTGGCCCTCTGCAAATTGTCCTGAGTGGGTAGAGACTGGCAAAGTAACTGAGAGGGGGGGGTAACACAGGGAAGGGGGGTGGGGGGGGCTTGTGGGAACAAGGGGGAAACACAGGAAAGGGGGGGGGTTTGTTGTTGGAGGGGGGGTTACAGAGGAGGGGGGGCATGTGGCAGAAGGGGGGGAACACAGGAAAGGGGGGGTTTTGTGGGGGGGGGTAACACAGGAATGGGGGGGGGGGGGGGTGTGGGGGGGGGTAACACAGGAAAGGGGAGGTTTTGTGGGGGGGGGGGGAGGGTGGAGGAGGTCGCGGAGATAAACCATGTTGACGTTACTCGCTGGAATTGTCAGCCCCGCCTCCCGTCACAGTTCAGGTCTTTCCGTCAATGAGTTCCGAGATCGCTTGAATAATCAGAGTGGAACTACGAGGGGTGGATTTGATTTCCTGCCAGCCGTCTGGTGCTGTTCCAACTTGCTTTAGTTTAGTTTAGAGATCCGGCAGGGAAACAGGCCCCTCCGGCAAACCCACTCCACACCGACCATCCATCACCCGATCTCCAGCCTGAAGGGTCTCAACCCGAAACGTCACCCATCCCTTCTCTACACAGATGCTGCCTGTCCCGCTGAGTTACTCCAGCACTCTGTGTCTATTTGTGGTTGCAACCAGCATCTGCAGTTCCTTCCGACCCAAAGCTGCCTCCCCCACCCATTGACCAGGGTGTGGACACAGAGACCATCTAATTGGCAGAAACCTGCGCTGTGTCACGACTTGACCCATTCCAAATATGTCTGTCTCAAGCACCACACACACACACACACACACACAGCTGGGGGGAGGCAGTGGATCACGCAGCATCTGGGGAGACATGGATCGCAGAACAGCACAAGAACAGGCCCTTCGGCCCACAATGTCTGTGCCCAACATGATGACAAGACTAACTCTCCTGTGCTTGCCTCCATTCCCTGCATATCCACACACCTGTCTAAAAGCCTCTTAAACCCCACTATCGTATCTGCCTCCACCCCCACCCCAACCCCCACCCCTGGCGTCTCCACAGAAACACGATATCCTCCAATGATTCACCGTCCAGTCTATTGTCCCGTGTACTGAGGTCCAGTTCGTCACCGCTGAGCAGTCAGGTGGCCTTTACAGTGTCCAGTTTAGAGAAACATTGCAGAGAAAGGCCCTTCGGCCCACCGGGTCCATGCTGGCCCAGCGATCCCCGCACACTAACACTATCCTACACAAACTAGGGACAATTTACAATTTTACCAAAGTCAATTAACCTACAAACCTGCGCGTCTTTGTGGAGTGCGGGAGGAAACCGGAGCGCCCGGAGAAAACCCACGCAGGTCACGGGGAAACAGGGAATATAGAAACATAGAAAAATTGGTGCAGGAGTAGAGGCCATTCCGCCCTTCGAGCCTGCACCGCCATTCAATCTGATCATGGCTGATCATCCCCAATCAGTACCCCGTTCCTGCTTTCTCCCCATATCCCCTGATTCCATTAGCCCTAAGAGCTAAATCTAACTCTCTCTCGAAAACATCCAGAGAATTGGCCTCCACTGCCTTCTGTGGTAGAGAATTCCACAGATTTACAACTCTCTGGGTGAAAAAGTATATCAGTCCTAAATGGCCGACCCCTTATTCTTAAACTGTGTGTGACCCCTGGTTCTGGACTCCCCCAACATCAGGAACATTTTTCCTGCATCAAGCCTGTCCAATCCCTTAAGACTTTTATATGTTTTTATAAGATGCGGGAGAACGTGCAAACTCCGTACAGACAGCGCCCGTGGTCAGGATGGAACCCGGGTCTCTGGCGCTGTGAGGCAGCAACTCTACCCGCTGCACAACAACGTGCCGTTGCCACAGAGGTCCACCCATCGCATCACTGGGTCAGGGCGTGATCAGAAACTGTGTGGCCATCCCAACATGGTGGCCACATCCATGTGTAAAGACACAGAGTGCTGGAGTAACTCAGTGGGTCAGGCAGCATCTGTGGAGAACATGGATAGGTGAAGTTTCACAGAGTGCTGGAGTAACTCAGCGGGTGCAGCAGCATCTATGGAGCTAAGGAAATAGGTAACGTTTCGGGCCGAAACCCTTCCGGGTTTCGGCCCGAAACGTTGCCTATTTCCAGAAGGGTTTCGGCCCGAAACGTTGCCTATTTCCTTCGCTCCATAAATGCTGCTGCACCATAACTCAGCGGGTCAGGCAGCATCTGTGGGGAACATGGATAGGTGACGTTTCACAGAGTGCTGGAGTAACTCAGCGGGTCAGGCAGCATCTCTCGAGGTGCTGCTGTCTGAAGAAGGGTCTCGAACCAAAACGCCACCCATCCCTTCTCTCCAGAGATGCTGCCTGTCCCGCTGAGTTACTCCAGTACTCTGTGTTGCCGTAGAGTCAGAGAGAGAGAGACACGGCACAGGAACAGGCCCTTCGGCCCGACTCGCCCATGCCAACCAAGATGCCCCACCTTCGTGTATCCGATTTGCCCACATCCCCTGTCGTGGAAGCTGGTGGGCCGGTTTCGTGCTGTATCTCGAAACTAATGCACTGTGGAAGTCAAAACTTTAACGCTATGGGTGGTGTTGCAGCTGGTAGAGCTGCTGCCTCTCGCCACTGGAGACACAGGTTTGGTCGTAAGGAATAGTAGAATGAGGCCATTCTGCCCATCAAGTCAACTCCACCATTCAATCTATCCCTCCCTCCTAACCCCATTCTCCTGCCTTCTCCCCATAACCCCTGACACCCGCACTGATCAAGAATCTATCTATCTCTGCCTGCAATATATCCAATGACTTGTGGCCTCCACAGCCGTCTGTGGCAAAGAATTCCACAGATTCACCACCCTCTGACTAAAGAAATTCCTCCTCATCTCCTTCTTAAAGGAATGTCCTTTATTTCTGAGGCCGCGACCTCTAGTTCTATACTCTCTGTACTGCAGTTTCACGTTAGTTGGGGCACGTTTGTGCTCTACATGTGCCCGTACATGGGCAGAGACTTGAGGGACAACGAGGAAACAGGCCCTTCGGCCCACTCTCTCTCCTAACCCCATTCTCCTGTGTTCTCCCCATATTGTTTCTTAAATGTTGGGATAGTCCCAGCCTCAACTACCTCCTCTGGCAGCTCGTTCCATACACCCACCACCCTTTCCCCTTCACCTTAAACCCGTGTCCTCTGGTCCTCGATTCCCCTACTCTGGACAAGAGACTCTGTGCATCTACCCCTCTCATGATTTTATACACCTCTATAAGATCTCCCCTCATCCTCCTGCGCTCCATGGAATAGAGACCCAGCCTACTCAACCTCTCCCTATAGCTCACACCCTCGAGTCCTGGCAACATCCTCATAAATCTTCTCTGAACCCTTTCCAGTTTGACAACATCTTTACTATAACACGGTGCCCAGAACTGAACACAATATTCTAAATGTGGTCTCACCAATGTCTTATCAAACTGTAACATCACCTCCCAACTTCTATACTCAATACTCTGACTGATGAAGGGCAAAGTGCCAAAAGCCTTTTTAACCACCTTATCTACCTGCGACTCCACCTTCAAGGAACCATGCACCTGTACTCCTAGATCCCTCTGCTCTACAACACTCCCCAATCATTCACTGTGTAGATGCTCGATGAACTGACCTCAACTACCCTCTGCAGCAGAGAGTTCCAGAGATTCACCACTCTCTGTGTGAAAAAAGTTCTTCTTAAAACCGAGATGAGAAGAACTTTTTTCACACAGAGAGTGGTGAATCTCTGGAACTCTCTGCCGCAGAGGGTAGTTGAGGCCAGTTCATTGGCTATATTTAAGAGGGAGTTAGATGTGGCCCTTGTGGCTAAGGGGATCAGGGGGTATGGAGAGAAGGCAGGTACGGGATACTGAGTTGGATGATCAGCCATGATCATATTGAATGGCGGTGCAGACTCGAAGGGCCGAATGGCCTCTACTCCTGCACCTAATTTCTATATTTCTATGTTTCTATGTGTAGGTCCTGCCCTTGTTTGACGTCCCTAAAATGAAACACCTCACCATTCCCTGTATTAAATTCCATCAACCATTCCTCCACCCACCTGGCCAATCGATCCAGATCCTGCTGCAATCGTTCACAACCATCTTCACTATCTGCAAAACCACTCACTTTTGTATCATCAGCAAACTTGCTCATCTTGCCCTGCATGTACTCATCCAAATCATTGATGTAGATGACAAACAGTAACGGGCCCAGCACTGAACCCTGAGGCCACCACTGGTCACAGGCCTCCAGTCTGAGAACGCAGAGTTTTTCACTTAGAGTAGGGGAATCAAGGACCAGAGGACATAGGGTTAATGCCAGGGGGGCTGGGGGGTGAGTCGATACGAACCTGAGGGGCAACATTTCCACACAGAGGGTGGTGAGTGTATGGAATGAGCTGCCAGAGGAGGTTGAGACATGTGGACAGGTACATGGAGAGGACAGGTGTGGAGCAGGTATCCTGTGTCTGTACAGTGTGGGCGGCTCGATTGTAACCAGGGATTGTCTTCCTGCTGACTGGTTAGCACGCAACAAAAGCTTCTCCCTGTACCTCGCTACACGTGACTATGGGCCAAATGCGAGCAGGTGGGACTAGCCGAGATGGGGCATCTTTTGGTGGTATGGGCGAGTTGGGCCGAAGGGCCTGTTTCCGCGCTGTATGTAATGTAGGGGCCAGAAGCAGCAGCGACATAATCCCGCGTCAGTGAAACCATTTCACCATCGTTACTCATATAGTCGGCACAGCCGGTGATTATCAGCTCGTTGGCTGTAATTATAAATAACAACAAGCTCACCACCAGTGACAACACACGCCTCTGCTAATGAAAACTGACGACAGCCTGGCTGTGCCGACACACACGCGCACACACACGCACACAGGCGCTGAGACCAGATTTACACGCGGTGAACCGCCGGGGCTGGAGACGGCAGTTACCATGACACCCGGTGAAGGGACCCTGTACAGCTCCACCACTGATTATCCGGCCACTGGTGGTCCCACCCCTCCTTTACTCCGGACGTATGGCCCTGTCCCACTTACGTGTCCTTGGCATGCACATTATACAACCTCGTGGTGGCGTTGAGGTGCACGGGCATCGTATGGCCGCGCGAGGGCCGGTCCCACTGAGAAGCGCGGAGGGGTATGTAGTTGTGCGGGGGCCTGAAATCTTCGCACGCCAACGGCCTGTCACGTAACTGACGGCCAAAGTGGGACAGGCCCAAGACCCTGGCACGACGCAACATCTCACCGCCAACAGCAGCAGACGCGGGCAAACGATCGCCGAACTCGGCCTGGGGCTCACGGCCGTTGTGATCCGGATCCGCCCCCACTTCTACTCCCAAACTGGGGCCAAGAAAATCGAAGATAGACAAAAAATGCTGGAGTAACTCAGCGGGACCGGCAGCATCTCTGGAGAGAAGGAATGGGTGACGTTTCGGGACAAGACCCTTTTTAGACTGAAAAAGAGTCTCGACACGAAACGTCACCCATTGTTTCTCTCCAGAGATGCTGCCGGTCCCACTGAGTTACTCCGGCTATTGTGGGAGTGCAGCGTAGGTTCACCAGGTTAATTCCCAGGATGGCGGGACTGTCATATGCTGAGAGAATGGAGCGGCTGGGCTTGTACACTCTGGAGTTTAGAAGGATGAGAGGATATCTCATTGAAACATATAAGATTGTTAAGGGTTTGGACACGCTAGAGGCAGGAAACATGTTCCCGATGTTGGGGGAGTCCAGAACCAGGGGCCACACAGCTTAAGAATAAGGGGCAAGCCATTTAGAACGGAGACGAGGAAACACTTTTTCTCACAGAGAGTGGTGAGTCTGTGGAATTCTCTGCCTCAGAGGGCGGTGGAGGCCGGTTCTCTGGATGCTTTCAAGAGAGGGCTAGATAGGGCTCTTAAAAATAGCGGAGTCAGGGGATTATGGGGAGAAGGCAGGAACGGGGTACTGATTGGGGATGATCAGCTCTTGAATGAACTCGTACTGTGGGACAGGGCTTTAACACTCCCTGGATCCCATACAATCTAACCTTCCAGAGCAGCCTAACACGAGGAACCTTGTCAAATGCTTTGCTGAAGTCCATGTATACATCATCAATGGTTTTGGTCCCAAACCCTTTTGGTTACACATTGAAAACAAACTCTGAATCAAAAGACTCAATCTCCCATGTGGAAAACCATGCTGACTATCCCGAATCAACCCATGTATCCAAATGTATAGACATCTCATGCCTCACAACCCTCTGCAGTAACTTGCCTACTGCAGATGTTAGGCCTGCAGTTCCCAGCATTTTCCCTGCAGCCTTTCTTAAACCGAGGCACAACATTAGCCCAGTCTTCCAGCATCTCACCTGTATCTAACCATCATTTATAGATCTAGATGTGGGAGCTGAACAGCTCGAGGTAAATCACTCATCGCTGGACAATTTTTACATCAAGCCAATTGACCTACAAACCTGTACGTCTGAAGGGCCTGTCCCACTGTACGAGGTAATTCGAGAGTTCTCCCGAGTTTTCCCGATTCGAACTCGGAGAATGTCCGTAGCGGGTCCGTAGGAGTTCGTGGATGTCCCGTAGCGGCTCGTACGAGTACAAAGTAAAAATTATTTTCAACGCAAGTATTTTTTTTACTCGTGGACATTTTCCACAGTGTTGACAAAACGTCACGAGTTTACCGGATTTCCCGGGTACCTACCGTTACGCGTACGAGCCGCTACGGGACATCCACGAACTCCCACGGACCCGCTATGGACATTCTCCGAGGTCGAATCGGGGGAAAACTCGGGAGAACTCTTGAATCACCTCGTACAGTGGGACAGGCCCTTTACAGTGTGGGAGAACATGGAAGATCTTGGAGAAAACCCACGGGGAGAACGTACAAACTCCGTACAGACAGCGCCCGTAGTCGGGATCGAACCCGGGTCTCCGGAGCTGTGAGGCAGCAACTCTACCGCTGCATCTGGGATTTCCCCTCTAGTTTCCCCGAGACATCCTTGCATAGATCTGGCCATGGCTGGGAGATTTGTCTAACTCCATACACCTTAGGAGGTCCTTCACCTCCACAACTGTTATACAGGCCATCCTCAAGATTGAAGAAGGGTCTCGACCAGAAATGTCACCCATTCCTTCTCTCCAGCGATACTGCCCGAGTTACTCCGGCATTTTGTGCCCATCTTCTCCGCTCAAGACATCTCTATTGGCTGCCACAAGTTCCCCAAGTCTCCGTGACTTTCTCCATGGTAAAAACCAGAGGAGAAACATTCATTGAAGCCCTTGTCCATTCATTGACACGACTTCCCCAGTGGCTGATAAGACTCAAGCCGGCATTCGATTAAAAGTTGAACAAAAATACCAAGTGTAGCTCCATGAACAGAAACCCTCGCACACACACCAACACACACATACACTCACACACCAACACACACTCACACACCAACACACACACACACCAACACACACACACACACACACACACACACACACACACACCAACACACACACACACACACACACACACACACCAACACACACACACACACACACACACACACACACACACACACACACACACACACACACACCCCCACACACACACACACACACACCAACCCCCACACACACACACAACCCACACACACACCAACCCACACACACTTGACCCAAAGTATCATTGAATTTAAATCTCAGAAATGAGTGCAGAAATGTTCCCGATGTTGGGGGAGTCCAGAACCAGGGGCCACAGTTTAAGAATAAGGAGTAGGCCATTTAGAACGGAGACGAGGAAACACTTTTTCTCACAGAGAGTGGTGAGTCTGTGGAATTCTCTGCCTCAGAGGGCGGTGGAGGCAGGTTCTCTGGATACTTTCAAGAGAGAGCTAGATAGGGCTCTTAAAGATAGCGGAGTCAGGGGATATGGGGAGAAGGCAGGAACGGGGTACTGATTAGGGATGATCAGCCATGATCACATTGAATGGCGGACATGGCTCGAAGGGCCGAATGGCCTCAACTCCTGCACCTGTTGTCTCACCGACCATAATCTTCCCACATCCTGTCGTAGAAATATTCCAAATAAGTTGATTCAGTGAGTGACAATTCTCCATCAGTGCAGTCATAGTGATACAGCATGGACACAGGCCTTTCGGCCCAACTTACACAACCTGTCCCAGCTACACCAGTCCCACGTTTGGCCAATATCCCTCCAACCCCTTCCTATCCATGTACCCGTCTACATGGTTCTCAAACGTTGGGATAGTCCCGGCCTCAACTACCTCCTCTGGCAGCTGGTTCCATACACGCCACTGTGTGGCCCCTCAGATTCCCATTAAATCTTCACAGACCTTTACATCTTTAAGTTACAGTAAGTACACACACCACGTTAGCCAAACTTAGGCCACTTTGTAAACAGCGAGCACCTCCACACAAATCTCGCCGGCGTCACAATGATACATAACAAAGCCAGCCAGACAGACACCGCGGATCACAACAGCGGGAGAGGCCCACGTTCCACCCGGGAGTAGGTGGAGCTGCCCCGGCCTGGCTCGGCCCGACCCCCCGTGTTTCCCGCGGCCCATTCTTTCCCCAAGCGTCGCCCAACTTATTTCTGGGAAACCGGAATGTGAGAAAACTCCACAACGGAAACGGGCCCGGGATGTGGGGCAGCATTCACACGGTGGAAGTCCCCCAAACCCACAGACACAGACAGAGAAACACACAGAGAAATACACACACACACAGACACACACAGACACACAGAGAAATACACACACTCTCAGAGAAACGTACACACACACAGACACAGACACAGACACACAGAGACACACAGAGAAACACACACACACTCAGAGAAACACACGCTCAGACACACACAGAGAAACGTACACACACAGACACACAGCGACAGACAGAGACACACACAGACAGATACAGAGACAGACAGAGACAGACACAGAGAGAGACACACACACACACACACACAGACAGAGACACACACACAGAGACACAGACACAGGGCTCCCGAGAGTCGGGGCAGAGTCTAGGCCCGGGAGAGAGGGCGACAATTGGCCGCTTGGTGGTAAATTCCCCAGCAAGCCGGCAACACGGGCGTGTTGGAGCCGGCGAGGCCCCGGGCCGGGAGCAGGGGCCGGGACAAGGAGCGGGAGAGGAGGCGGCGCCGCCGCAGTAACTCACCTTCAGCGCGTATTTCTCGCCAGTTTTCTTGCTGTAACATTCCAAAACTTTCCCGTTGATGCCGAGCCCCAGGACCTGCGCCGTGACCTTGTAGTCGTCGGTGATGGAGTTCTTCTTGGTCTGCGCTCCGGCTTGCTGCAGCTCCCGGCCCGTCGCCACGCTGGGCAACATTGTAGCGCTGGGAGCCCGGCAACTGTGTGACAACTTGGCGCTCGCTCACTCACTCGCTACAATGTGGCGGCCCGGGGTAGGGAGGGAGGGAGGGGGTGGATACAATGTAGCGCCGGGCACAGGGGTTACAATGTAGCGCCGGGCAAGGCTCAGGCTTAGGGTTTGGGGCCGGGCAAGGCTCAGGCTAGGTACGGTAAGGCTTGGGGTTGAGGCTGGGACTGGGGCCGGGCAGGGCCGGGTAAGGCTGGGGCAGGGCTTGGGGCCGGACCGGACCGGACCGGACCGGGCAGCGTAGGGTAAGGCTGGGCTAGGCTGGGCTAGGCTGGGCTAGGCTGGGCTAGGCTGGGCTGGGCTAGGGCAGGGCTGGGCTAGGGCAGGGCCGGCCAAGGCTCGCTGTTACACCACCGCCACCGCCGCTTCTTCCATCCGGTCAGTTTCTTCCCCTGGAGTTTCAGTGGAAACTGACGAGCTGACGTCAGCGCCGGCTCCCTGCTTAAAGGGGAGGTGTGGCGGCATTTACTGTCGCCTGGCATTCAAGATTCAAGAGCAGCACATGACAATAAACTCTCTTGAACAAAAGAGGATCTTTGTTCAAGGGAGTTTATTGTCATGTGTCCCAGATAGGACATTCTTACCAAAGATTATAGAGGAGCTCCTCTAGGATCTTTGATTCTTAGAAGAAGAATCTGAAGAAGGGTTTCGGCCCGAAACGTTGCCTATTTCCTTCGCTCCATAGATGCTGCTGCACCCGCTGAGTTTCTCCAGCTTTTTTGTGTAATCTTTGATTCTTACTTTGCTTCAGCACAACCGAATATAGACGGCACGAATACAGAACAGATCAGTGTGTCCATATACCATTGTATAAATGTATACACACAGGAATAAATAAAACATAATAATAATAATAATATATTTTATTGTCATTGCACATAAGTACAACAAGATTTGGGTTTGCAGCTTCCATCCGACATCATAACTTAAGTAATTACTAAAATTTAGGTTTAGATCCCCCGAGAACATGGTTCGTACAAAGAACATTACAAGAGTAAAACAGACTAAAGTGCAGATGTGTCTGTGCGACGTGACCATCCGAGGGAGACAGTCTGTGGGGGGGGGGGGGGGGGGGGGGGGTGGTGGGGAACAAAGATCCTATAGCAAAGCTTTGCTATAGGATCTTTGGTGGGGAGGGGGGGGGGGGGGGGGGGGGGGGCACTCAGCAGGGGGCCGGTTCCGAGCAGCTATAGCTCTGGGAAAGAAGCTGTTCCTGAGTCTACAGGTGCACAGTAGAGAGCATGCTAACCGGTTGCATCGTGGCTTGGTTCAGCAATTCAAGCGCCTGGAGAGGAAAAGACTACAAAAAGTAGTAAACACTGCCCAGTCCATCATCGGCTCTGACCTTCCTTCCATCGAGGGGATTTATCACAGTCGCTGCCTCAAAAAGGCTGGCAGTATCATCAAAGACCCACACCATCCTGGCCACACACTCATCTCCCTGCTACCTTCAGGTAGAAAGTACAGGAGCCTGAAGACTGCAACAACCAGGTTCAGGAATAGCTACTTCCCCACAGCCATCAGGCTATTAAACCTGGCTCGGACAAAAGTCTGATTATTAATAACCCATTATCTGTTATTTGCACTTTATCAGTTTATTTATTCATGTGTGTATATATTTATATTATGGTATATGGACACACTGTTTTGTATTAAATGCCTACTATGTCCTGTGTGCTGAAGCAAAGCATGAATTTCATTGTCCTATACAGGGACACATGACAATAAGTTCACTTCACTTCACTTTACTTCATTAAAGTGCAAATAAACAGATAATGGGCTATTAATGTTCAGAGTTTTGTTTGAGTTGAGTTCATTCGGTGAAAAGACCAGTGCTGGAGTAAGTCACTCGGCGGGTCCAGCAGCCGGGATGAGCCGGGATGAGCCGGAATGAGCCGGGATGAGCCGGGATGAGCCGTCCAGGATCAGGAGCAGCTTCTTCCCTACAGCCATCAATCAAGATACAAGATAGATTTATTCATCACATGTGCCAGATGGCACAGTGAAATGAAATTCCCATACAGCCATACAATAAAAAAAGGCACACAACACACTATAGGGTTTGACATAAAACATCCCCACACACCAGAATCAAAGTTTCCCACAGTGTGGGAAGGCACCAAAGTCAGGCTATTAACCACTAAACATGCAACATCCAAATAAGCTCTGAACTGCAGAGACTTGGGGGCTAGACACAAAAAGCTGGAGTAACTCAGCGGGACAGGCAGCATCTCTGGAGAGAAGGAATGGGTGACGTTTCGGGTCGAGACCCTTCTTCAATAGACAATAGACAATAGGTTAAAGAAGCATCTGCTGGAAAATCGAAGATAGACAAAAGTGCTAGAGAAACTCAGCGGGTGCAGCAGCATCTATGGAGCGAAGGAAATAGGCAACGTTTCGGGACGCACCCGCTGAGTTTCTCAAGTTGGGAAAAGGGGAAGTACAACGGGATCTGGGGGTCCTTGTACATGAGTCTATGAAAGTAAGCATGCAGGTACAGCATGCAGTGAAGAAAGCAAATGGCATGTTGGCATTTATAACAAGAGGAATTGAATATAGGAGCAAAGAGGTCCTTCTGCGGTTGTACAGAGCCCTAGTGAGACCACACCTGGAGTATTGTGTGTAGTTTTGGTCCCCTAATTTGAAGAAGGACATTCTTGCTATTGAGGGAGTGCAGCGTAGGTTTACAAGGTTAATTCCCGGGATGGCGGGACTGTCATATGCTGCGAGAATGGAGCAGCTGGGCTTGTACACTCTGGAGTTTAGAAGGACGAGAGGGAATCTCATTGAAACATATAAGATTGTTAATGGTTTGGACACGCTAGAGGCAGGAAACATGTTCCCGATGTTGGGGGAGTCCAGAACCAGGGCCACAGTTTAAGAATAATGAGTAAGCCATTTAGAACGGAGACGAGGAAACACTTTTTCTCACAGAGAGTGGTGAGTCTGTGGAAATCTCTGCCTCAGAGGGCGGTGGGGGAAGGTTCTCTGGATACTTTCAAGATAGAGCTGGATAGGGCTCTTAAAATAGTGGAGTCAGGGGATATAGGGAGAAGGCAGGAACGGGGTATTGATTGGGGATGATCAGCCATGATCACATTGAATGGCGGTACTGGCTCGAAGGGCCGAATGGCCTACTCCTGCACCTGTTGTCTATTGTCTATCCATGTTCTCCACAGGTGCTGCCTGACCCACTGAGTTACTCCAGCATTTTGTGTCATTCTTGTTGTAAACCCAGCACCTGCAGTTCTTGTTTCTCCTCCCACATCACAACACGGGTGCTGGGGCCGAAGGGTCGGCTCCTGGCTGATGGTTCCAAATTTCCCAGCTCCGTTTCGTGTATTGAGTCAGCAATATTAAATCGGCCGGTGATTCAGCAGGTGAAACTGTGGGAGGCTCGGCATGAGAAATACTTACAATTCTCCACCAGAGGGCGGTGACGGTCCAGGGAGTAACTCAGCGGGTCAGGCAGCATCTGTGGGGAACATGGATAGGTGACGTTTCACAGAGTGCTGGAGTAACTCAGTGGGTGCAGCAGCATCTATGGAGCTAAGGAAATAGGTAACGTTTCGGGCCGAAACCCTTCTGGGTTTCGGCCCGAAACGTTGCCTATTTCCAGAAGGGTTTCGGCCCGAAACGTTGCCTATTTCCTTAGGTCCATAGATGCTGCTGCACCATAACTCAGTGGGTCAGGCAGCATCTGTGGGGAACATGGATAGGTGACGTTTCACAGAGTGCTGGAGTAACTCAGCGGGTCAGGCAGCATCTGTGAAGAACATGGATAGGTGACGTTTCACAGAGTGCTGGAGTAACTCAGTGGGTCAGGCAGCATCTGTGGAGAACATGGATAGGTGACGTTTCGGGTCGAGACCCTTCTTCCTTCTCTCCAGAGATGCTGCCTGCGTTACTCCAGCATTTTGTGTCCATCTTCAGTTTAAACCAACATCTGCATATACATTTAATCCGAAGGGTTTCGGCCCGAAACGTTGCCTATTTCCTTCGCGCCATAGATACTGCTGCATCCGCTGAGCTTCTCCAGCATTGTTTGTGTACCACCCATAACTTTAGTTTGGTTTAGTTTAGAGATACAGTGTGGAAACAGGCCCTTCGGCCCGCCGAGTCTGTGCTGACCAGCGATCACTCTAGCCCTATCCTACACGCACTAGGGAGAAGCCAATGAACACGTCTTTGGAGTGTGGGAGGAAACCGGAGCACCCGGAGAAAACCCACGCAGGTCACGGGGAGACTCCGTGCAAACTCCGTACAGACAGCGCCGGTAGTCAGGATGGAACCCGGGTCTCTGGCGCTGTGAGGCAGCAGCTCTACCCGCTGCACCACCACAATGCATTTCGTTGTCTCTGCACCACAATGACAATTAAAATTGAATCTGATGCAGTGTGGAACAATGAGCCCCAGCGTTGGGTCCACTTTGTTGATGCGACATGTTGTTCAGTGAAGAACACAAAACAAAAACCGAGATAATTGTGTGTTTACCCGATTGTGGGATGTATTTGTGAGGCAGTTCCCCTGGAGAAGAGATCTCTCCACAGGGGAATGGTTCTGTGGTTTGTAATTATCTGAAATCCCTCCGCGCTGTCCAGTGAAGAAACACCAGAGGGCAGTGTTGAGGCAGGTACAGTGACAATGTTTTACAGACAGAGACACAAGGAGCTGCTGTTGCTGGAAACTTGAGCAGAACACGAGATGTGGGACTAAGGCACGGTGGCGCAGCGGGTAGAACCGCTACCTCACAGTGCCAGAGACCCGGGTTCCATCTGTCTGTGTGGTGTTTGCACGTTCTCCATGTGACCGCGTGGGTTTCCTCCGGGTGCTCCGGTTTTAGGGAGGCATAGAGCATGGATACAGTGTGGGAATATGCCATTCGGCCCAACTAGCTTACACCAACCAACATGCCCCATCTACATTAGTCCCTGGGCCTCTCTCTCCCCCCCTCCCTCCCTCCTCCCCCCACCCCCTCTCTCCTCCTCTCTCCCCCCCTCTCCCCCCCCTCCCCCCCCCCCCCCCCCCCCCCCTCCCCACCCCATTGATTCTCACCGCCCAGATGCTGCCTGCCCTGGAGACTTCCTCCCGTAGTTTAAAAGACATTTGGACAGGTGCATGAATGATAGGTTCTGAGGGAAATGGGCCGATTGCTGCATCTCCGTGCCCAGTGTTTTCTCCAGAGTGTCGGTGGTTGAGGGGAACCTTCAATAGAAGTATTTACAATATACCTTTAGGACGTTCTTTTAAGAAAGAGATGATGAGAAATGTATTTAATCAGAGGGTGGTGAATCTGTGGAATTCTTTGCCACAGACGGCTGTGTAGGCCACAAGTCAGTGGATATATTTAAGGGAGAGATAGATAGATTCTTGATTAGTGCGGGTGTCAGGGGGGAAGGCAGGAGAATGGGGTTAGGAGGGAGAGAGAGATAGATCAGTCATGATTGAATGGTGGAATAGACTTGATGGGCCGAATGGCTTAATTCTGCTTCTATCACAATTTTATCTCCAAAATGTATTTCCCACACAGAGGGTGGTGGGTGTATGGAAGAAGCTGCTGGAGGAGGTAGTTGAGGCTGGGACTATTGCAGCGTTTAAAAAGCAGTTAGACAGATACATTGGTAATTGAGAAACAAAATGCTGGAGTAACTCAGCGGGACAGGCAGCATCTCTGGAGAGAAGGAATGGGTGACGTTTCAGGTCGAGACCCTTCTTCGTCAGGGGAAAGGGAAACAAGAGATATAGACGGTGATGTGGAGAGATAAAGAACAATGTAAGTAAGTGGCCAACTAGGAAAAGGGGAGATGCAGCGAGACCTGGGTGTCATGGTACACCAGTCATTGAAAGTAGGCATGCAGATGCAGCAGGCAGTGAAGAAAGCAAATGGTATGTTAGCTTTCATAGCAAAAGGATTTGAGTATAGGAGCAGGGAGGTTCTACTGCAGTTGTACAGGGTCTTGGTGAGACCACACCTGGAGTATTGCATACAGTTTTGGTCTCCAAATCTGAGGAAGGACATTATTGCCATAGAGGGAGTGCAGAGACGGTTCACCAGACTGATTCCTGGGATGTCAGGACTGTCTTATGAAGAAAGACTGGATAGACTTGGTTTATACTCTCTAGAATTTAGGAATTGAGAGGGGATCTTATAGAAACTCACAAAATTCTTAAGGGGTTGGACAGGCTAGATGCTGGAAGATTGTTCCCGATGTTGGGGAAGTCCAGGACAAGGGGTCACAGCTTAAGGATAAGGATGAAATCCTTTAAAACCGAGATGAGAAGAACTTTTTTCACACAGAGAGTGGTGGATCTCTGGAACTCTCTGCCGCAGAGGGTAGTCGAGGCCAGTTCATTGGCTATATTTAAGAGGGAGTTAGATGTGGCCCTTGTGGCTAAGGGGATCAGGGGGTATGGAGAGAAGGCAGGTACGGGATACTGAGTTGGATGATCAGCCATGATCATATTGAATGGCGGTGCAGGCTCGAAGGGCCGAATGGCCTACTCCTGCACCTAATTTCTATGTTTCTATGTAAGTTTATTGGCCAAGTATTCACATACAAGGAATTTGCCTTGGTGCTCCGCCCACAAGTAACAACATGACATACAGTGACAGTTACGAATGACTGAGAAAACACTAAACATTAATAATAATAAATGAAAGATGCAAAAACGTAATGGTGATAAAGGACACATGTCGTTGTTGGCTGTTTGCTGGGTGAGAACGAGAAGCTGGTGCGACTTTGGTGGGGGAGGGATAGAGAGAGGGAATGCCGGGGCTACCTGAAGTTAAATAAATCAATGGTTACACAAAAAGCTGGAGAAACTCAGCGGGTGCAGCAGCATCTATGGAGCGAAGGAAATAGGCAACGTTTCGGGCCGAAACCCTTCTTCAGACTGATCGGGGGCGGGGGTGGGTGGGGACAAGAAAGGGAAAAGGAGGAGGAGCCCGAAGGCTGGGGGATGGGAGGAGACAGCAGGGGGGCTGAGGAAGGGGAGGAGACAGCAAGGACTAACAAAATTGGGAGAATTCGATGTTCATGCCCCCGGGTTGCAGACTCCCCAAACAAAAATACTCCCCATCCCCCAGCCTTCGGGCTACTCCTCCTTTTCCCTTTCTTGTCCCCGCCCCCGATCAGTCTGAAGAAGGGTTTCGGCCCGAAACGTTGCCTATTTCCTTCGCTCCATAGATGCTGCTGCACCCGCTGAGTTTCTCCAGCTTTTTTGTGTAACCTTCTATTCTCCAGCATCTGCAGTTCCCTCTTAAACATTAAATAAATCAATATTCATACCACTGGGCTGTAAGCTGCCCAAGCGACACATGAGATGCTGTTCCTTGGAGATAGAAGGTCGGTATTAAACAGTGTACCCTGAGCAAGATGCCCCATGTACACCAAACCTTCCCGATCCGTCTCTCACTCTCAGCCTTACAAACGGGACATGCAGTTTGGAACCATTTAGAATGGTCCCACCTTTTTTTCCCCCATTCTCTTTATCTGAAACAGTTGAGCCGATATTGTTTGACGTAAGCAGGGTGATTGATTTGGGATTGAGTGTACTCAGCATGAAGGGCAGCACCAATCACCACACAGCCCGCTTCCTTCACTGATTGTTCCACTGAAAACATATGGACTTCAATCCCACTTAGCGATAGGGCCCTTCAGTAAATACGCAGGCATAAATCATGCGTCAGACCTGAGAGAAATCACCCAACATGCGTGACAAGACAATATGTGCAGGAGTAGGCCATTCGGCCCTTCGAGCCAGCACCGCCATTCAATGTGATCATGGCTGATCATCCACAATCAGTATCCCGTTCCTGCCTTCTCCCCATATCCCCTGACTCCGCTATCTTTAAGAGCCCTATCCAGCTCTCTCTTGAAAGCATCCAGAGAACCAGCCTCCACTGCCCTCTGAGGCAGAGAATTCCACACACTCACCACTCTCTGTGAGGAAAAAATGTTTCCTCGTCTCCGTTCTAAATGGCTTACCCCTTATTCTTAAACTGTGTGGCCCCTGGTTCTTACCGCTGAGTTACTCCAGCTTTTTGTGTCTATCTTCGGTTCAAACCAGCATCTGCAGTTCCTAATCACACTTGATACTTACTGGAGGTTTTAGTGTACATTTACAGTGTGCAAGGGGAAACCAGATAGCTTGTCAAAGACAAATTCTAGACGCCACAGTGCAACTAGGCTCCAATATTAAGGTGTCAGTGGTAGACGGTCTCCACTTCTCCCAAGAATATTTCCCTAGGGATGCTGGCATTTCACCCGGAAATAGATTGCAGTTGTTTCAGCTCCCAAAAGCCAGGAACATTCTAGCGATGTCCGAATCCCTCAACCAGCTTGTGAAACAACAAAAGCCACAGGAAGCCGAGCTTTGTGGTTGTAATGAGGAGGCTAAAACCAGCGGGCAGAAACGCTTTGGTCGTGCCCCACAGATCTGCACTTTCCCAAATTGCCCTACTGCCCTGTCAGTACATTCCACAGCTCCCTTGCCAACAAAGCTGCCACAGCCAGACATAAAAACTGTTTTTATCCACGAGTAGTTGCTCTACTCAACAGCCAAAAATCTGTAGCCTCCCTTTGATCTGGTATGTCGTTGGTTCACATGCTTGATCAATGGTGTTTTATCATTAATGTTTTATTATTATTAATGTTTAGTGTTTTCTGAGTCATTCGGCACTGTCACTGTATGTCATGTTGTTACTTGTGGGCGGAGCACCAAGGCAAATTCCTTGTATGTGAATACTGGGCCAATAGAATTAATTACGCCCTTTCATAGACCGGTGATTTAAACAATTACATTGCTGCCGTGGCTGCTAATCAGACATCTTGTTGAAAGATTTGTATCCCTAAAATTGAATTGAATCCTAGAAATTTAGTGAAGCAATTCTGGTTTATGATCAGGCTGTAATGTGTCTCTGCTGAGTGGGCATGGGCAAGTTGCTGTAAAACTACACGGCAACTAAATGTCACCTATCCATGTTCTCCACAGATGCTGCCTGACCTGCTGAGTTACTCCAGCATTTTTGTCTACCTTCGATTGTTCCAGCATCTGCAGTTCCTTCTTAAACACAACGGCAAGTTCATGGGGTCATTTTCACCCTCAGGGAGATGGGTGAGGTACAAGCCAAGGAGAGTCATTTTACCCCCCCCCCCCCCCCCCCCCCCCCCCCCCCCCCCCCCCCCTGTGGTTCCTGCTGTTCTATGACCTGGGGCATCTCTGGGCCTTTGTCCAATAGTCTGCCTATTATACCCCCCCTCCCCCTCACCCATTACCCACCACACTCTCTCCTTCCCATCCTCTCTTCCAGCTTTCTTCCCCCACCCCCACAATCAGTCTGAAGCAGGGTCCCAACCCAGAACGTCACCTATCCATGTTCTCCACACAGATGCTGCCTGACCCGCTGAGTTACTCCAGCACTCTGTGAAACGTCACCTATCCATGTTCTCCACAGATGCTGCCTGACCCACTGAGTTATGGTGCAGCAGCATCTATGGAGCTAAGGAAATAGGCAACGTTTCGGGCCGAAACCCTTCTGGAAATAGGCAACGTTTCGGGCCGAAACCCGGAAGGGTTTCGGCCCGAAACGTTGCCTATTTCCTTAGCTCCATAGATGCTGCTGCACCCGCTGAGTTACTCCAGCACTTTGTGAAACGTCACCTAACCACGTTCTCCACAGATGCTGCCTGACCCGCTGAGTTACTCCAGCACTCTGTGAAACGTCACCGATCTAGGAAAAAGACTCTGTGCATTCACCCGATCTATGCCTCTGATGATAAAAACGACCCCTATAAAATCATGCCTGTCACCGTCACATTATCTCCAAAACAATGCAACAGATTCATCCCCATTGATCTTTCCCTGCTCACTGAAACCTACCTCGTGCAGTCTTGATACCCTTACCCCGGGTAAAAGACTGCACCATTCACCCCGTCTATTCCCCTGCTGCCATCCATCAGTGCCCAGAAATAGGAGCAGGCGTGGCAGGATCACAATACTCCTTCAGCAGAGTGCCGTGGAAGTTGATGGCCCATCCTGTCGACCAAAGATGCTATTTTCAAATTAAAACATGCAAATATTTTGACCCACAGATATGACATTTCCAACAACTGCTCCAACTGTGAACTGTTGGACTTTATATTAATTTGTAAGAAGGAAGCAAAAGCACTTTCAAGGTCTTTCCTCACTTTATTAAAAAGTAGTTAGCAGTCTGCATTTTAACACTCGAGAGTCACCATTACTGATGCAACATTTCAACCATGGATTACACGATAACAAAAGAGAAAATTGTCCATCACATGGTAACATTAAACTTCCCAAGTATTGCTGTGTTCAAACAGGACCAAGTATATTCAAAACTGGATATCAAAAGTTCTATCAAACAATATAAATTATGTTTTGTAATATTTTAAAATCCATTTAATGGGAGGATGAAGGGGGTGAGAGGAATGCCAGTCGGGGAATGTAATCTGGCTTTAGGGAGTTGGGTGCGGGATGGACTCATCCCATCGAGTCTCTGCACAGTGCACTTGCATTCAGAGAGCCGGACAGTGAAGTCTGAAACAGCCCAACCTACCCAGAGCTGGTGAAAGGCTGGCATATTCAATGTACCCCCACCATTGTGTGGGACTTGCATGCACACATATAAACACACAAAAAGTGATTACTATTTTTTTTAAATAAGGCTAGAGTTCTGTGTTTCCATTTCTCAAAGGTCAACATTTTTTTTTACTTGGCATTATTGCACTTTGACACCTTGATGATATTAATATACCAGTCGGTCTCAATATCTTTACAGCCCTGCAGATTCTGACTTGTTGATTCTACCAGTTACATTACACGGATAGCTGGCAATAAAATGCTATTGCCTGAAATAATGACGACATTGTGAGCTCTATCTGCACACTATTGATCCGGCTTAACGACTTATCAATTGCCATTAATAGTCAGGGCAACATCAATGACACATACATATCCAGACAGTTAAAGTGAGAACTGCTTGTTGTAGAAACGTACATGATAAACCTCTGTGCGTTCAGCGGGCACCTTACACAGTTGGTTTCCTTCACAGAAAAAGAATGTTAGAATTTGACTGGTCTAACTAACTCAATTTTAAAATTGTTCAACTTTCCAAACTTTTTTCGGGTCCCCAAAATGTATTTTTCGAGAAATCTAAAGAGCATGGAGTTGAATCTAAAGAGCATGGCGTTGAATGAGATGCAAGACATTCAGCAAACCAAGCTTGATAGATCCGAGCAGCATGTGTTTCAATCACACTCACCCAACACAAGCTGGCTTCCTTCAAAAGGTTGATCACATTTCTTCTGGTCGTGAGTTCGAGACTCACTCTCGACTAGGTGCTGACCATAATCTTCCCATTTTACCAGTCAGCAGTGACATAGAGGCGACTGCTGGCGTCACTCCACAAGTGAATTGCATATTGTTTCCGTGACATTCTGAACAGTACATGACGAGTGTGCACGGGAACTCCGTATTAATTACCAGCACACAAATGTTTTAATGGCCAATTAGTGAATGGACAAGACATCGGCAGCAGCAGCAGCAGCAGCACATCAAGCTTACACTTTGGCCAAAGGCAGGTTTAGGTATGAGCACAGGAGCGTGTGTGTGATTTATTCATCTGTTGCATTATCAAACTCAGAACTTTACTGTTGAAAGGACCATAGTTCTTCTCTAATTGGAACAGCAAAGTGAGGACAGTTTGATAGCAATCTTGAGGGGGAGGGGTGGGTGGGGGGGTCTGGTATACAAAGTCAAACCTGCTTGGACATTCAAAACTGAAGAACAAGCAAGGATTTAGGAAACAGAAATGTACTTCATATGCTCTCTGTGGTACTAGGGGTATCATATTTGTAATATCAAAAACTACAATAATCTTGTGAGGGTCAAATGGATAAAGAATAAATTTGATGTACTTTAATGCAACTTGGAAATGACTTTCTTTCAAGTTTGAAATACACAATGAAATATCTGCTAAGTATTTTTGCCAGGAAAAAGACCTACATAAAGAAACGTTTTCAATTGACACATGTTCTTGGGTTTAATTTGCAGCACACCATAGCATTAGCTAACTAACTTTGGAAGCACAGTGCGTAGAGGTAAACTATTTCCATTTGAATCAGCCACTTGTACCAAATTGGTCCTTAGTTTGCCAGAGGTGCCAATGGTGGAGGGCAACTTGGAGACAATTCCAGGCAAGGAGCTATTGCTATCTGGCGTACTCTTGACCAGCGGGGGGGGCTTCTCCACAGCCGATGATTTGGGCAAACGTCTAGTGAGCCACGGGTGCCTGAGTGCCTGTGAAGGTGTTAGGCGGCAGGAGGGGTCCCACTCCAAACACCTCTTGAGGAAGTTGTTGAACTGGGCATCGTCGCAGCCCTTCATGGCCACGGCCCAGGCTTTGCTGCCGGGCGGTCCTCTCATCTTGCCTCTCCTGGAACGCCCGCCGTTCAGGACCACCGTGTTGTCGGCAAGCGTGGTGATGGTGCAGTAGCGGGGCTGGTTCTTGGAGTTGAAAAAGTTCTTGGCTCGTTTGTACTGGTCCATCATTTTCTGATTAGGCAACCCTAAGAGTTCCTGGATGCAGGCCAGCTGGTCTCCCTCGTCCTCTCCCGGGAAGAGAGGGTACCCGGTCAACAGCTCGGCCAGGATGCAACCAAAACTCCACATGTCGATGGCCATGCCGTAACGCGAGCCCAGGATGACCTCGGGCGAGCGGTAAAACCGCGACTGGATGTAGGTGAAGACGCGCTGGTGCTCGTAGCAACTGGAGCCAAAGTCAATCACTTTGATGCCACTGCGACCCTGCTGCTTCAGTAAGATGTTCTCCGGCTTCAAGTCGCAGTGAATGATGCGGTTCTTGTGCAGAGCGTCCAGGCACTGGAGGATGGAATGGGCAAACTTGCGGACCAGCTGGAGGCTGAAGCCCTGAAACTTGTTGCGTTTGATCAGTTCGTACAGGTTGATGCTGAGCAGCTCGAAGGTCATGCAGGCGTGGTTGCGGAAAACAAAATTCTCAAACATGTGGACAATGTTCATCTGCTGGTTCTTGTCTTGCTTGTTCAGGTGCTCCAGGATGCGGATCTCCTCGGCCGCCTGCCGGTGGAACCGTTTCTCGTTCCGCACCACCTTCAGAGCCATGTGCTGCCGGGTTTTGTGGTCGTACACCTTGGCCACCTGCCCAAAGCTTCCCTTCCCCAGGACCTTCAGGATTTCGTACCTGTACGCGATGTGGTCGTGAGAGAGGAGGACAAGGGCCGCGTGGTCGTCATCGTAGCCGCAGTTGTTGGAGCCGCCCAGGACACCTTGCCGTTTTTTTGCATTTAAGCCCAAGAAGTAAATCTCCGGGTAGGTGAAGATCTCCTGATGTTCGTAGGAGCTCAGCTTGTGCATGTGCTGCTTCATGGCCTGCGTCGATGTGATTGCCGATTTTGTCTTCAGCAAAATGCCATCTGATCTGGACAGGACTGAACCATCCAGGCACTTGTCTTTCAGCGATGGTAGCACGGGTCTGCAGGTGCGGGACTCGGGCGGGTGCAGCGTCGCATTGCTTCGCCGATTTCCAGCATCTTCAAACAGGTGTTGCACCTTGACCTGAGTGCGACAGCTAGCTGACAGGTGGTCTCTCATCGTGCTCTGGCCGATCTGCAATCAGTGCAAACAAGTAAGTAAGTCAGTTGTTTAAGAAGGAACTGCAGATGCTGGAAAATCAAAGGTACACAACAATGCTGGAGAAACTCAGCGGGTGCAGCAGCATCTGTGGAGCGAAGGAATTAGGCAACGTTTCGGGCCGAAACCCTTCTTCAGACTGATCGGGGTTGGGGGGGCGGGAAGAAGAAAGGAAAAAGGAGGAGGAGCTAGAAGGCTGGGGGAATGGGAGGAGACAGCCCGAGGGCTGAGGAAGGGGTGGAGACAAGGATTAACTAAATTGGGAGAATTCGATGTTCATGCCCCCGGGGTGCAGACTCCCCAAGCGGAATATGAGGTGCTGTTCCTCCAATTTCCGGTGTTGCTCGCTCTGGCCATGGAGGAGACCCAGGACAGAGAGGTCGGATACGGAATGGGAGGGGGAGTTGAAGTGTTGAGCCACCGGGAGGTCAGCTTGGTTATTGCGGACCGAGCGGAGGTGTTCGGCGAAACGATCGCCCAACCTCCGCTTGGTCTCACCGATATAGATCTGCTGACATCTAGAGCAGCGGATGCAATAGATGAGGTTGGAGGAGATGCAGGTAAACCTCTGTCGCACCTGGAACGACTGCTTGGGTCCTTGAATGGAGTCGAGGGGGGAGGTAAAGGGACAAGTGTTGCATTACTTGCGGTTGCAAGGGAAAGTGCCCGGGGAGGGGGTGGTACGGGAGGGAAGGGAAGAATTGACAAGGGAGTTATGGAGGGAGCGGTCTTTGCGGAAGGCAGATATGGGGGGAGATGGGAAGATGTGGCGAGTGGTGGGGTCACGTTGGAGGTGGCGAAACTGACGGAGTAAGTAAGTTTATTGGCCCAGTATTCACATACAAGGAATTTGCCTTGGTGCTTCGCCCACAAGTAACAACATGACATACAGTGACAGTTACGAATGACTCAGAAAACACTAAACATTAATAATAATAAAACATTCATGATAAAACACCATTGATCAAGCATGTGAACCCACAAAATACCAGATCAAAGGGAGGCTACAGATTTTTGGCTGTTGAGTAGAGCAACTACTCGTGGATAAAAATAGTTTTTATGTCGGGCTGTGGCAGCTTTGACAGTCCGGAGTCGCCTTCCAGAGGGAAGTGATTCAAAGAGTTTGTGGCCAGGGTGAGAGGGGTCAGAGATGATCGGAGTACAACACCACTCAGTTTCACAGCACAGGTGCAAGATGCTTCAACAGCACAGGTATAAATCTTTATCACCTTCACCAGCAGAATATTTTTAAGACAGAGATAGATTCTTGATTAATACAGGTGTCAAGGGTTATGGGGAGAAGGCAGAAGAATGGAGTTAAGAGGGAAACACATAAACAGCCACGATAGAATGGCGGAGTAGACGATGGGCCAAATGGCCTAATTCTGCTCCTATCACATGAACATTAATTAGGCCATTCAGCCCATCTAGTCTATTCCACCATTCAATCATGATGATAGAAACAGAGAAACATAGAAAACAGGTGCAGGAGTAGGCCATTCGGCCCTTCAAGCCTGCACCGCCATTCACTATGACCATGGCTGATCATCCAACTCAGTATCCTGTACCTGCGTTCTCTCCATACCCCCTGATCCCTTTAGCCACAAGGGCCACATCTAACTCCCTCTTAAATATAGCCAATGAACTGGCCTCAACTACCTTCTGTGGCAGAGAATTCCAGAGATTCACCCTCTCTGTGTAAAAAAAAGTTTTTTCCTCATCTCGGTCCTAAAAGATTTCCCCCTTATCCTTAAACTGTGACCCCTTGTTCTGGACTTCCCCAACATCGGGAACAATCTTCCTGCATCTAGCCTGTCCAACCCCTTAAGAATTTTGTACGTTTCTACAAGATCCCCCCTCAATCTTCTAAATTCTAGCGAGTACAAGCCGAGTCTATCCAGTCTTTCTTCATATGAAAGTCCTGACATCCCAGGAATCAGTCTGGTGAACCTTCTCTGTACTCCCTCTATGGCAAGAATGTCTTTCCTCAGATTAGGAGACCAAAACTGTACGCAATACTCCAGGTGTGGTCTCACCAAGACCCTGTACAACTGCAGTAGAACCTCCCTGCTCCTATACTCAAATCCTTTTGCTATGATCTATCTTTCCTTCTCACCTACATTCTCCTGCCTTCTCGTCATAACCCCCGACAACTGTGCTAATCAATAATCTATCAATCTCCACGTTAAAAACATCCATTGACTGCCTCCACAGCCGCCCAAGGCATCTTTTAAGAAGTTTGTTCCATTTTAAAAAGTACTCGCTAGTTACAGTTCTGGTTAGACATCCCTTTAGGGATACAAATGTTATTGAAAATATGAATGTAACTTGGATAAAGGCACCTCATGTGGACCATGCAGATGTGGCCTCGGTTATCAAAGAAGCTGAGATTAGAAACGCTCTTGACACGTAGATCATCGAGCACAAGTGCAAAGGGCAGACAGGATTTGGAGCAACTTAGTTCCAGGAGCAGCAGCTCTTGCCTGCACTCAGTTAAAATCACCATGGCAGCCAGCAACGTTGTCAAACCTGTCAGGTTTGTGCAGCAACAAACACCTGCAGGTGCTGGTTAATACAGAGTGCTGGAGTAACTCAGCGGGTGCAGCAGAATCTATGGAGCTAAGGAAATAGGCAACGTTTCGGGCCGAAACCCTTCCGGGTTTCGCCCCGAAACATTGCCTATTTCCAGAAGGGTTTCGGCCTGAAACGTTGCCTATTTCCTTAGCTCCATAGGTGCTGCTGCACCATAACTCAGCGGGTCAGGCAGCATCCGTGGAGAACATGGATACGTGACGTTTCACAGAGTGCTGGAGTAACTCAGTGGGTCAGGCAGCATCTGTGGAGAACATGGATAGGTAACGTTTTACAGAGTGCTGGAGTAACTCAGTGGGTCAGGCAGCATCTGTGGAGAACATGGATAGGTTACGTTTTGTTTCGAGAAACATTCGAAAGGGCCTTGACCCAAAACTACGCCTATCCATTATCCAGAGATGCTGCTGACCCGCAGTTACTCCAGCACTCTTGTGTCCTTTTCTGTCAGGTTTTTGTTTGGTTTGGTAGCCGGCGAAGTCAAAAACAATTAAAAATCTTCTCAACAATTAAATATTACAAACTGTCAGGTTTTTGTTTGGTTTGGTAGCCGGCGAAGTCAAAAACAATTAAAAATCTTCTCAACAATTAAACAATTAAAAATGTGAAAGCAAATGTGTTTTTGCTACCAAAGTGCTACCTGTTTTTGCTACCAAAGTGGATAACCTCACAGTTAATGCGGATAAATGTGAGGTTATCCACTTTGGTAGCAAAAACAGGAAGGCAGATTACTATCTAAATGGTGTCAAGTTAGGAAAAGGGGAAGTACAACGGGATCTGGGGGTCCTTGTACATTAGTCTATGAAAGTAAGCATGCAGGTACAGCAGGCAGTGAAGAAAGCGAATGGCATGTTGGTGTTTATAACATGAGGAATCGAATATAGGAGCAAAGAGGTCCTTCTGCAGTTGTACAGAGCCCTAGCGAGACCACACCTGGAGTATTGTGTGCAGTTTTGGTCCCCTAATTTGAGGAAGGACATTCTTGCTATTGAGGGAGTGCAGCGTAGGTTTACAAGGTTAATTCCCAGGATGGCGGGACTGTCATATGCTGAGAGAACGGAGCAGCTGGGCTTGTCCATCCTGGAGTTTAGAAGGATGAGAGGGAATCTCATTGAAACATATAAGATTGTAAAGGGTTTGGACACGCTAGAGGCAGGAACCATGTTCCTGATGTTGGGGGAGTCCAGAACCAGGGGCCACAGTTTAAGAATAAGGAGCAAGCCATTTAGAACGGAGACGATGAAACACTTTTTCACACAGAGAGTGGTGAGTGTGGAATTCTCTGTCTCAGAGGGCGGTGGAGGCAGGTTCTCTGGATGCTTTCAAGAGAGAGCTAGATAGGGCTCTTGAAGATAGCAGAGTCAGGGGATATGGGGAGAAGGCAGGAACGGGGTACTGATTGGGGATGATCAGCCATGATCACATTGAATGGCGGTGCTGGCTCGAAGGGCCGAATGGCCTCCTCCTGCACCTGTTGTCTATTGTCATCGCCAAGTTGCATGTTCTGCAGGAGGACAAACAGCACGTGATTGAACAACATGACTGCACTGTCAGCGTTTGAGTGCGTTATTCTCGAAATACCAGCATGCAAATCAAAGAATATTTTAAATGAATAAGCGTATTATTTAAAAACACATAAATCATTAAAGCATAAAGCATTAACGGTGCCAAAAAAAAGAAAATGACTTAACTTACTCTTGCCCTTCACAGCTGTCCCAATGCTTTCAAATGAGTAGGCTTAGATGTTGCCTGCCACAGATTCACCAGGTATATTCCCCAGTGGAGGCACATTGCCATTCAATGAGTTTGGTCTAGTTTTAAAGATGGAAACAGGCCCTTCAGCCCACCAAGACCATGCCGACCACACGAGTTCTATTCCAACCCACTCTTGCATTCGCTCCCTGGCCACTCGGGGCCAACTCACCTACAAACCCACACATCTTTGGAGTGTGGAAGGAAACCGGAATACCCGGAGGAAACAGTCACGGGGAAGACGTGCGAACCCCACACAGACAGCACTGAGGTCAGGATCAAACCTGGGTCCCTGAACCACAGTACTGTGGGTTGCTGCCGTCAGTGCTTGCCATGAGTATGACTTTGGGCAGGGGCAAGAACTCGCTGGCAGAGCTTGGCCAGCAGGCCCAGGCCAAGGGCAAGTGGGCAGGCCGTGACCTATGGGGAAGTGGCCTGGATGCAAGGGCCTGCTCTCTGGGGTTGAGGAGGGTGTTAACTAACCAGTGTGACGTGCACTGGGCAATGCATTTACCATCAATCTCCACAAATTGTATTTTAACTCAAATCATTCATGTGTGAATTTAAAGCTGAGAGCCTAAATGATTTAAAAATACACAAAATTAAAAATAGATCACAGAAATGGTGTTTCCGTAGAACTAATCTGTTTCTGGAGAATTAATAGCCAACTCTAAGGTTCTGTTCTCCATTTGGTAACTGTAGACGTTTTCAAGCTGTGAAGCTCCTGTAAGGCAGCCAAGAGTCGGCACTGTACATCAGCAGAGCCCTGAGTCTGTTTAGATCACACATCTGCCACGGGCCATCCTTCTACACAGACACCCACACACCAAGTACACGGAACAGCCAATAATGATAGGACAGGATGGAAACCAACCAGCAAGACACACCAAATACGGGTGCAATCATTTAGTTGTCCAATTATAGCCAAAGTGAATATATTATTTGATGACTTAATAAGTTCATGGGCCCAAGCTAACTTGTAGTGTCCTTTATACTAATATTCTGCTCGGCAAGGGGCCAGCAATTGGGACGGGATTGCAATTTAAAATGTCATCCAACATCACATAATGTCACAGCAAAGTACACCTCCCTTAATACAAACATCCTCGGGATCATTTGGCAGATACTTCAGGAAAACAAGATTATAATGAGATGGACAGTAGCTTACTTCATAACACTCTCAACCCACCATCATTATAGAGGCGGAGGAAAGCTCATTGTAAAATGTTTAAGAGCATAACCGGAAGCTGGAGTTACTATTCTGCTCCCCAGTGTCATCTTGTTTTCTCCACCACACAAATTGACTCCCTTTGCAATAAATTCTTTCACTTCATAATATTGTCCCATCCACGTCAGAGAAAGCGAATCTAATTCAGTCCGTATTCACAAGCCCCAGCTAGGATAATAAGCTGGGTCTGTTTTCCAGAGAGCAAAAGAGGCTGCAAGGTTTGGTACTCAAGTTTTATAAAGTACTGAAAGGCAGATAAGATAGCTGGAGCCTGTGTCCCACAGGAGAGGTGTCTAATGTAGGGGGCATAAGGTTAAGTTGAGGAGGTGGTGGTGATTTGGCAGGGATCAGAGGAGCGAATATTTTACAAATGGTAGTTGGTATCTGGGCAAGTACTTTAGTGAGCAGGCCACTGAGCGATGTGGAATGTATGCAGGTAAGTGGGATCAGTATAGATATTTGAGATGTTCCTGTGGCGATGTTGTACGTCTGTAGAACTCCATGGGATTACAACAACATTTTCAATACTAGATGTATATAATTAACAATAATAAACTCCCCAGATATCACAGTAGATTCTTATTTAAAACCTCCACTGCCTTGTGGCCATATCCAGTCATGGACAAAAATCACTTGCTATGACAACTTTATCTCCACAGTATTGTAATAAATTATTCAGTCCAGGCTAGGAGATTATCGGTCAGGTACATCTGCCCAATGTCTCCAATGAGCCACCTGGAACACAGGTATGTAACTAAAATGACTTGCCTCAAGAGACAAGCACTGTGTGTGGAGCAGTGTGCAGCATGGTGAAAGGGTCACGTTACACCACCACGGACTGCCCTTCAGCCCAGGGTTTGGGAGTGTCCAGGAGAGAGGGCAGTGGCAGGGAGAGCCACCTCTCAGGAGAAATCATTTTACTCAATGTTACAAATCTTTGATACGTTCGACCCTGGACAGTTGTGGATACTTAATGGTCAGGTACACTGAAGATTCAGATGGAGAGTAAGTGATTCCCAGGGATAGGGGACTGAGGGGAAAGAAACAGGGCCGAGGATTAGCATGATCTGAAGCGGGGTCATTTGTGACATTCAGGGCACACTTAAATAAACTCATTCAGTAACAAAATGCCAAGAGAGAACATGAATGGGAGTGGGTCTGAAGAAGGGGCTTCGGCTCGAAACATTGCCTGTTTCCTTCGCTCCATAGATGATGCCGCACCCGCTGAGTTTCTCCAGCAATTTTATCTACCTATGAATGGGAGTGGGCTGGATGGATGACTATTGCAAGACTAATTCTTATGTGAACCAAAGAGGCGAGTGTGAGGAATAGGGGTACGAAGCAAAGCGTAATAACTCTGTAATCTGCATGTGAATCTACTGGGATGCTCAGATAGTCGGTTGCATTTCACAGAAACATTGTTTGACATCGCTCACCGTTAAGCTATGAAGAGATGGTAATCTCACAGGGCTTCCCTTTCCTGTGCTAGATGTTTTGATTTCAGCCTGGTCTACACGCATGCAAGAGTCATACAAATCATCCCCAAATCGGCCTGCAAATAGAAAAGAGAAATTGACACCATTATTTTCAGATCAAAAAGCACAAGAGGTACATTGGAGGTTTTGGACCAAAACCTCAGATTATTTTTCATTTCAGGAAGCTTTTCAGTGGGGAAGGAAGATGAGGTGGTTCCCTAAAACATGTAATCATTGTCATCTTGCCGTTCCAATTACAGACAAGCCTTTCAAGAATTCCAAATGTTATCAATCAAAAATTTCTAAGATTCTCAGCAGCAAACAATGCTGTTGTTACCTGTTTCTCTGTATCAATATCTACTTGCCTCTCCTCTCGTTGAAAGGCTCCAAGAAACAAACTAACCGCAGCACTCTATGCACTTTACAGAAAAGCAAAAGGATATCTGGTTGAGATTTGATGGCTTTCTAACAGCGAGGAGCCCACAGTGCACGCAGCCACTTCTCCTGCTTCACACTGAAGCATTAACAGGGGAGGTCAGAGTACAAACTGTGACGAGAATTGTAATTAGTTTATGAGGCAGGGTCAGTAGCGACATTTAGGGCGCAGTTAATTAAACTATTCAAGTGACAAAGTGTCGGGAGTAAAGTGAATGGTTAGTCATTTTGTTACAGCCAGCCTCTGAGTAAACGGCAAGTTCTGTTTCACCAATGTACACAAGTTAATTTGTCCACAATCAAAAAATACACAAAAATCACGTGCTATGACAACTTTATCTCCACAGTATTGTGATAAATGGCATTAAACACACAAAAAAGACAGGGAAAGACGCAGGGAGATGCAGAAGGGGACAGGGGGACAGAGAGGGGAAACTAGTTCCCAGGAATAAACATGTGCATGTACGTTGAGAGATTTGATTTAATATTATGGCGGCTCCATGCGCTGAGCACATGTAAACCAGGGACAGCCTGTACTTTATGTAGAAGCAGGAACAATTCAATATATAGAGCCCGACAGTGCCATGCTGTGGGAGGATTTCTATCACTGTGCTACAGTCTTGGCTTAATGGCTATACCTTTGGCCTGTGTCCAAGTCCCACAAAGCACTACAATCCAGTCTGACTTTTCAGTAAAGTACTAAGGATCAACCGCAGATGCCAAAGGAGGAGTTTCAGCCGAGGTCTCGTCTGCTCACGAGGATGTCAAAGATCCCAAGGCACCAATTGGAAATGATCCTGGCCAAGAGTTACCACTCAGCCTGCTGTTAAACAAATCATCTTGCTATTTATGGAAACTTGCGCGTCGAGATTGGTTATTATGTATTCTTCATGGCAACAGTGACGGCACTTCAAGGGTGACCGAGTGCATGACACGGTGGTGCAGCGGTAGAGTTGCTGCCTCACAGCGCCACACACCCAGGTTCCATCCTGTCTGCGCGGAGATAGTACGTTCTCCCCGTGACCGGCATGGCTTTTCTCTGGTTTCCTCCCACACTCCAAAGATGTACAGGTTCATAGGCTAACTGGCTTGGTATAATTGTAAATTGTCCCTAGCTGGTGTTAGAATGTCCAGGGATTGCCAGTCGGCACGGACAGTGGCAGAAGGGTCCGTTTCTGCACGGTATCTCTAAACTAAAGACTGATATTAAAGCACTTTGGGATGTGAAAGGCACTGAGGCATTCTAACCGTGCAGCTTTACGCTGAACCAAAGTGCTCCAGGTAGAAGCTCGAGAGCAATGAAATAAGACAACACATAATCCTCCAAAATCTCCGCCACCTCTAACGGGATCCCACCACTAGCCACATTTTCCCACCTACACCTCTTTCCTCCACAATTCCCTGGTTAACTCATCCTTTCCCACCCAAACCACCCCCTCCCCAGGAACCTTCCCCGGCAACTGCAGAAGATGCAACACCTGTCGCTATACCTCCTCCCTCAACTATGTCCAAGGACCCCGGCAGTCCTTTCAGGTTAGACTGAGGTTCACTTGCACCTCCTCCAACCTCATCTACTTTATTCATTGTTCAAGATGTGGCCTCAATAGACAATATACAATAGACAATAGGTGCAGGAGTAGGCCATTTGGCCCTTCGATCCAGCACTGCCATTCAATGTGATCACGGCTGATCATCCCAAATCAGTACCCCGTTCCTGCATTCTCCCCATATCCCCTGACTCGGCTATTTTTAAGAGCCCTATCTAGCTCTCTCTTGAAAGACTCTTATACATCGACGAGACCAAACGCAGACTGGCCGATCGTTTCGCGGAACACCTTCGCTCAGCCCGCCCGAACCAACCTGATCTCCTGGTTGCTAAACACTTTAATTCTACTCCCCAATCCCACACAGACCTTTCTGTCCTCAATCTCCTCCATTGTCAGAGTAAAGCTAAACGCAAATTGGAGGAACAGCATCTCATATTTCGCTTGGGCAGCTTATAGCCCAGTGGTATGAATATTGATTTTCCAGCATTCCCTCTCTCTCTATCCCTCCCCCACCCGTCGCACCAGCTTCTCATTTTCACCCAACAAACAGCTAACAATGGCCTTTATCATCGTTACTTTTTTGCATCTTTCTCCATTGTTCTTAATCTCTCCACATCACCGTCTATATCTGTCGTTCCCCTTATCCCCAAGCCGTCTGAAGAAGGGTCTCAACCCGAAACGTCACTCTTTCCTTCTCTCCAGAGATGCTGCCTGTCCCGCTGAGTTACTCCAGCGTTTTGAGTGTGTAATAGGATTTGAAGGAAGGGGTTCAGGCTCTGTATACATTACCTGTGCTCAAAGAATCTTCAGTTCTTGTTGAGTGTGCGCGACAGAAATCATTTGCCAAAGGTCACAGTCAGCACTGAGCACTGACTAACAGCTCACCCACAACGTCCACATGGATTGGCAACCATAGAAACATCCACAATTGTTTATGTCACAAACATTTTGTGTCATCAGTGGATGGGTTCTACCTTTGTTTTCAAAAATGGATCCAGAATCAAGTTCCAAACTTACAGAAGCGTGTAAAGTCAAATCGACAGGTGGTTTAAACAGAATCCAGTTTGTCAGCTTGAGAAAGGAGTTATCAATGTCCATTCGTGCTGCCTTTACGAGAAGTAAAAAGATCAGGAATGAGAAGTCAGTTGAAGAGTTAAACCAACATGGGCAGCGGTGTGGAATGCGTGAAGAGGCGAGGCGTGCAGAGACGGGAAGAGATGGCAAAGAGAAGGAAAGATACAGAAACAGAGCAACTTGAAGACAAACACGAGAACGTATCGCAAAGATGGAGATCACAACTGGGGCATTGAAAACAGCAGCCACGTGGGCAAGATGGAACGCTCAACTCCGCCAAAACGATTCAACAGTATCGCGTTCAAGAAGGAACTGCAGATGCTGTAAAATCGAAAGTACACAAAAATGCAGGAGAAACTCAGCGGTTGCAGCAGCATCTATGGAGCAAAGGAAATAGGTAACGTTTCGGGATTCAACAGTATCGGCAACTTCAAGACACAAAGTTTTAAATTGAAAATCCAATAACACCTTCAGATTCAGGGACAGTTTCTTCCCAGCTGTTAACAGGCAACTGAACCATCCTATCACCAACTAGAGAGCAGTACTGAACTACTATCTACCTCTTTGATGACCCTCGGACTATCCTTGATCGGATGAGGCTGGCTTTACCTTGCACTAAACGTTATTCCCCTTATCATGTATCTATACACTATACCTTGGTACATGTGACAATAAACTAAACTGATAACAATCAACAACAAAAATCTGAATAATGCTTTTTAAAACCACATTTAAAGGATGCCAATGAAACCAAACTATTGGAGCCAAAGTCTCAAAATGCAGAACAATACCTCCCCTGTGGGTGTACATACACTATAATGCCAATCCTAATCTCACACACACAGCACACTTCCTACACACATGCACACTGACACAACATGCACACCAACTTTGCATATCCTGTTCCAGTACATACATGACAAACTGCAGCCCACCAACTACACAATTATGCCCCCCCCCCTCAACCACGGTTACATCTCAAGCCCCGACCCCGCTTCCCCCCCCCCCCCATCCTAACTCCTCCACATCCTCTCTTCCCACCACTCTCCCTTGTTTCTCCTTTCCGTCTCATCCCTAATCCACCCATCACTCCCCTGAATGTTTCTCCCCCTCCCCACTCCTCCTCCCCCATTCCCCATTCCCCCTTCTCCCCCCACCCCCTCTGTTGCTACCGTCAACTTTCTCTCCCCCTCCTTTACCCCCCCCCATCCCCCCTCCTCCTCTCCCCACCCCTCCTGCATCTTCCCCAATTCCCTCCCGGATCGCAACCCCCTAACTTCCCCCCGCCCCCCCGCCCCCTCTCTTCCTCCTACCCCCACCCCCCCACCTCACCCTCTCCTTCCCCCCTCCTCCTCTCCCCCCCCCTCTCTCACCCCCCCCCCTCCAGTTTAAATCCCATTAGGAATATTTAGGAGGACCAAGACCGCCGCCACCCCACCCCCCCATACCCGGGGGCCGCCGCCGCCGCGCCGCCGCCGCCGCCGCCCTCCCGCTCAGCATCGCCGCCGGGGATCTGTCCGCCGCCTCGGGCCGCCGCCCATCGCCCGGCGCCGCCGCCGCCGCTCGGTGCGCCCGCCCTCAACGCCCATGGGTGTGAGCGGGGAGAGTCCGTGGCCGAGGCCCGAGGCCCGGGATGGAGATGGAGGGGGGAAGATGGAGGCCCGGCGGTGGGGGGGGAGGGGGGGGACTCCACGCTCCGGCCGTTTGTCCGTTACTCGCTCCCGCGCCCTCCCGACGCCGGGCGTGCGCGTGCGCGGCCCCCGAGAGCGCGGCGACGTGCGCGGCCCCCCGAGCGCGCGGTGACGTAGGCTCTCTACCCCCTCCCCCCCCCCCCGAGAGTGACGTAAGCTCTGTTCCCCCCCCTCCCCCCCCCCCCCCCCCCCCGAGTGCGCGGTGACGTAGCTCTCTACCCCCCTCCCCCCCCTCCCGAGAGCGCGGTGACGTAGCTCTCTACCCCCCTCCCCCCCCTCCCGAGAGCGCGGTGACGTAGGCGCTCTAACCCCCGCCCCCCCCGAGAGCGCGATGACGTAAGCTCTGTACCCCCCCCCCCCCTCTCCCCGGGAACGCGGTGGGACGTAGTACGTGCGCGCACGTCGCCTGGGTGGGAGCGTGGAGCGCGCGGCCGCTCCTCCAGCACCGCCGCCCCCTAGCGGTCAATTCTACACAGGAGGAGCGGTCAACTCTGCACAGCCCAAAGGTCCACCAGTGATAGAAGCGGAATTAGGCCATTCGGCCCCATCAAGTCTACTCCGCCATTCAATCAAGGCTGATCTATCTCTCCCTCCTAACCCCATTCTCCTGCCTTCTCCCCATTACCCCTGACACCCGCACTAATCAAGAATTTATCTTAATTAAGAATACTCAAGAATGTCTGAAGAATGTGTGATGCTAAATGCATGTCGTTGTCTCTGTACTGTACACTGACAATGACAATTAAAATTGTATCTGAATCTGAATCTGAATCTGAAGAAGGGTCCCGACCCAAAACGCCACCATTTCCTTCGCTCCAAAGATGCTGCCTCACCCGCTTAGTTTCTCCAGCATTTTTGACTACCTAAGAATCTATCTAACTCTGCCTTAAAAATATTCACTGACTTGTGGTCTCCACAGCCGTCTGTGGCAAAGAATTCAACAGATTCACCACCCTCTGACTAAAGAGATTCCTCCTCATCTCCTTCTTAAAGGAACGTCCTTTCATTCTGAGGCCGTGACCTCTGGTCCTAAACTCTCCCACTAGTGGAAACATCCTCTCCACATCCACTCTATCCAAGCCTTTCACTATTCGGTAAAGTTTCAATGAGGTCCCAATGAGGACAATGGCGGGGCTGTCATAAGTTGATAGAATGGAGCGGCTGGGCTTGTACACTCTGGAATTTAGAAGGATGAGAGGGCATCTTATTGAAACATACAAGATTATTAAGGGATTGGACACGCTAGAGGCAGGAAACATGTTACCGATGTTCAAGAAGGATCTACAGATGCTGGAAAATCGAAGGTAGACAAAATTGCTGGAGAAACTGCAGTCTTCAGTCTGAAGAATGGTTTCAGCCCGAAACGTAGTCTATTTCCTTCGCTACATAGGTGCTGCCGTACCTGCTGAGTTTCTCCAGCAATTTTGCCTACCTAACATGTTACTGATGTTGGGGAAGTCCAGAACCAGGGGCCACAGTTTAAGAATAAGGGGTAAACCATTTAGAACGGAGACGAGGAAACACTTTTTTACCCAGAGAAACAATTCTCTGGAGGCTTTCAAGAGAGAGTTAGATAGATTTTAGAGTTAGAGAGTTAGATTTATTTTACTTTTCTTTTTCAGTGGTTGGAGCTGCATACTAAATCTCATTGCACTGACGAGCATTGACAATAAAATATATTATTATTACTATATTTTAAAGATAGAGGAGTGAAGGGATATGTGGAGAAAGCAGGAACGGGGTACTCATTGTGGATGATCACACTGAATGGGGGTGCTGGCTCTAGAAACATAGAAACATAGAAATTAGGTGCAGGAGTAGGCCATTCGGCCCTTCGAGCCTCCACCGCCATTCAATATGATCATGGCTGATCATCCAACTCAGTATCCCGTACCTGCCTTCTCTCCATACCCCCTGATCCCCTTAGCCACAAGGGCCACATCTAACTCCCTCTTAAATATAGCCAATGAACTGGCCTCAACTACCCTCTGTGGCAGAGAGTTCCGGAGATTCACCACTCTCTGCGTGAAAAAAGTTCTTCTCATCTCGGTTTTAAAGGATTTCCCCCTTATCCTTAAGCTGAGACCCCTTGTCCTGGACTTCCCCAACATCGGGAGCAATCTTCCTGCATCTAGCCTGTCCAACCCCTTAAGAAGTAGGACCAAATGACCTACATAGTAGTCAATGCCTAACCCTAACCCTACTATGTTCTGTTCTGCTGAAGCAAAGCATGAATTTCATTGTCCCATCAGGCAATAAACTCACTTGAATCTTGAATCCTGCACCTATTGTCTATTTTTCCAAAGTGGGGGCTGAGGGGCTGGTTGTTCCTCTGCTCTACACCCCACTCCCCCCTCTATCACACCCCACTAATACAACATCACACCCCAATGGGACCAGCTGAACCCGTGCACTCCGCCCCCGGGATTTGTGAGCCGCTTGCACCCGTGTGTCGGCCGGCGGGGACGGGGACGGGGACGGAACGTTTGGACCGGGCCGCGGGTTCCGCCCGGAGCGCGGACACAAGATGGCGGCGCCGTGAGGTGACGGTTGGAGGAGCCGGCGGGGGGAAGAAGCACCAACCGAGGGACGATGTTCGCCAAGGGTTTCCGCGTCAAGTCCAACAGCGCGATCAAGGGCTCGGACAGGTGAGCGGCGGCGGCGGCGGCGGCCCCGGGGAACCGGCAACCCCGTCACAGAGCGGCGGCGCCGGCGTCAGCAGCTCACTGACCCCCCCCCCCCTGTCACACCCCCCCCCCCCCCCCCCCCCCTGTCACTGACCCCCCCCCCTCCCGTCACATCCCCCCCCCCTGTCACATCCAGTTAGAGACATCCTGACCCCCCCCAGTCTGTGAGGTTAGACTAGCACACCTCTTCAACCCTCACCCTGAACACCGGCGTTCCACAGGGCTGTGTGCTGAGCCCCCTCCTCTACTCCCTCTTCACCTATGACTGCACACCTGTACATGGTACTAACACCATCATCAAGTATGCAGATGATACAACGGTGATTGGCCTCATCAGCAACAACGATGAGCTGGCCTACAGGGAGGAGGTCCAGCACTTAGCAGCATGGTGCGCTGACAACAACCTGGCCCTTAACTCCAAGAAGACCAAGGAGCTCATTGTAGACTTCAGGAAGTCCAGAGGCGGCACGCACACCCCCATCCACATTAACGGGACGGAGGTGGAACGTGTTTCTAGCTTCAGGTTCCTGGGAGTCAACATCTCCGATGACCTCTCTTGGACCCACAATACCTCTACTCTGATCAAGAAGGCTCATCAGCGTCTCTTCTTCCTGAGGAGACTGAAGAAGGTCCATCTGTCTCCTCAGATCCTGGTGAACTTCTACCGCTGCACCATTGAGAGCATCCTTACCAACTGCATCACAGTATGGTATGGCAACTGCTCTGTTTCCGACCGGAAGGCATTGCAGAGAGTGGTGAAAATTGCCCAACGCATCACCGGTTCCACGCTCCCCTCCATTGAGTCTGTCCAAAGCAAGCGCTGTCTGCGGAGGGCGCTCAGCATCGCCAAGGACTGCTCTCACCCCAACCATGGACTGTTTACCCTCCTACCATCCGGGAGGCGCTACAGGTCTCTCCGTTGCCGAACCAGCAGGTCGAGGAACAGCTTCTTTCCGGCGGCTGTCACTCTACTAAACAACGTACCTCGGTCACTGCCAATCTCCCCCGCCCCCCCCACCACCTTCCCCCCCCGGACACTTATTTTATTTTTTTTATTCAAATCGTTTGCTATGTCGCTCTTCAAGGGAGATGCTAAATGCATTTCGTTGTATCTGTACTGTACACTGACAATGACAATTAAAATTGAATCCAATTAAAATTGAATCTGAATCTGATCTCCCCCCCCCCCTGTCACATCCCCCCCCCTCCCGTCACATCCCACCCCTCCCCCCATAATACTCCCCCCTGTCACATCACACATCCCCCCCCCCAGTAAGCAGTCACTAACTCACCTCGGTATCACCTCAACCCCCCCCCCCCCCATAATACTTCCCCAGCCCCTGTCAACCAAACCCCCCCCCCCCCCCCCCCAGTAATCACACTGTCCCCTTTCACATTCCCGCCTCCTCCACCTGTCAACAGCCACCCGTGCCTCCCCCACCATCGACACCTCTCCCCAGACACCTCCCTCCCCCACTCCCCCAGTGTCCTTGTTGCCTCCCCCCTGCCCGTCTGTCACACACTAGCCCCAGCCCCTCTCCCTTGTCATAGTCCCACCCAGCCACCCGTGTTACGCACCCACCTCCCTCTGTCATCTTCTTCCCCCCCCCCTTTGCCTTTTGTCACCTCCCCCCACCCCTCCCCCCCCCCCCCCACAGTAAACCCTTACACACACACCCTCCCCTGTATGGACTTGTAGGTCAATTGCCCTCTGTAAATTGCCCCTCGTGTGTAGGGAGTGGGGGAGAATGTAGGATAACAAAGAACTAGTGTGAACACGTGGGTAGACAAAAATGCTGGAGGAACTCAGTGGGTGAGGCAGCATCTATGGAGCGAAGGAAATAGGCAACATTTCGGGCCGAGACCCTTCTTTAGACTGATGTGAGGGTGGTGGTTGGGGGGTGTGGTGGGACGGCTACATTTGTCGCTTTACCTCCTCCCCCTTGACTCCATTCAATGACCCAAGCAGTCTTTCCAGGTGCAGCAGAGGTTTACCTGCACCTCCTCCAACCTCATCTACTGCATCCGCTGCTCTAGATGTCAGCTGCTCTACATCGGTGAGACCAAGTCCACTATGGTGAGACATTGGCGATCACTTCGCCCAACAGCACCGCTCGGTTCGCACTAACCTACCTGATCTCCCGGTGGCCCAGCACTTCAACTCCCCCTCCCATTCCCAATCGGACCTTTCTTTCATGGGCCTCCTCCATGGCCAGAGTAAGGACCACCGTAAATTGGAGGAGCAGCACCTCATATTTCACTTGGGCAGTTTACACCCTAGCGGTATGAACATTGACTTCTCTAATTTCAGGTAGTCCCTGATTTCTCCTCCCCTTCCCAGCTCTACCTTAGCCCACTGTCTCCACCTCTTCCTTTCTTCTTCCCACCCCTCCCCAACCCTCACATCAATCTGAAGAAGAGTCTCGACCAGAAACGTTGCCTATTTCCTTCGCTCCATAGATGCTACCTCACCCATTGAGTTTCTCCAGCATTTTTGTCTACCTTCGATTTTCCAGCTTCTGCAGTTCCTTCTTAAAACATCGAAACATAGAAAATAGGTGCAGGAGGTGGCCATCCGGCCCTTCGAGCCACCACCGCCATTCATTGTGATCATGGCTGATCGTCACCAATCAATAACCCGTGCCTGCCTTCTCCCCATATCCCTTGATTTCACTAGCCCCTAGAGCTCTATCTAACTCTCTCTTAAATCCATCCAGTGATTTGGCCTCCACTGCCCTCTGTGGCAGAGAATTCCACAAATTCGCAACTGGGTGAAAAACTTTTTTCTAACCTCAGTCTTAAATGGCCTCCCCTTTATTCTAAGACTGTGGCCCCTGGTTCTGGACTCGCCCAACATTGGGAACATTTTTCCTGCATCTAGCCTGTCCAGTCCTTTTATAATTTTATATGTTTCTATAAAGTTCCCCCTCATCCTTCTAAACTCCAGTGAATACAAGCGTAGTCTTTTCAATCTTTCCTCATATGACAGACACGCCATCCCAGGGATCAATCTCGTGAACCTACGCTGCACTTCCTCAATCACAAGGATGTCCTTCCTCAAATTAGGAGACCAAAACTGTACACAATACTCCAGGTGTGGTCTCACCAGAGCCCTATACAACTGCAGAAGAACTTCTTTACTCCTAAAATGAAATTCTCTTGTTATGAAGGCCAACATTCCATTAGCTTTCTTCACTGCCTGCTGTACCTGTAAACCAACTTTCAGTGACTGGTGTACAAGGACACCCCTTGTTTTTGCTGCCAAAGTGGATAACCTCACATTTATCTATATTATACTACATCTGCCACGCGTCTGCCCACTCATTCAACCTGTCCAGGTCACCCTGCAACCTCCTAACATCCTCTTCACAGTTCACACTGCCACCCAGCTTTGTGTCATCTGCAAACTTGCTAGTGATGCTCCTAATTCCCTCTTCCAAATAATTAATATATATGATAATATATAGTTGCGGCCCCAACACCGAGCCACTTGTCACTGCCTGCCATTCTGAAAAGGAACCGTTCACTCCTACTCTTTGCTTCCTGTCTGCCAACCAATGTCAACACCCTACCCCAAATACCATGTGCTCTAATTTTAGTCACCAGTCTCCTGTGCGGGACCTTATCAAAGGCTTTTGAAAGTCTAGATACACTACATCCACTGGCACCCCTTCATCCATCTTACTTGTCACATCCTCAAAAAATTCCAGAAGATGAGTCAAGCATGATATCCCTTTCATAAATCGATGTTGACTTGGACTAATCCTTTTACTGCTATCCAAATGCCCCATTATTACCTCTTTAATAATTGACTCCAGCATCTTTTCCACCACCGAAGTCAGGCTAACTGGTCTGTAATTCCCCGTTTTCTCTCTCGCTCCTTTCTTGAAAAGTGGGATAACATTAGCTATCCTCCATTCCACAGGAACTGATCCTGAATCTATTGAACATTGGAAAATGATCACCAATGCGTCCACTATTTCTAGACCACATCCCTGAGGACCCTGGGATGCAGACCATCAGGCCCAGGGGTTTATCATCCTTCAGTCCCATTAGCCTACCCAATACTATTTCTCGCCTAATGAAAATTTCTTTCAGTTCCTCGACCCACTTAGATCCTCTGTCCTCCAGTACTTCTGGGAGATTGTTTGTGTCTTCCTTAGTGATGACAGATCCAAAGTACCTATTCAACACTTCTGCCATTTCCTTGTTACCCATAATAATTTCACCCGTGTCTGCCTTCAAGGGACCCACATTTGACTTTGCTACTCTTTTTCCCTTAACATAGCTAAAGAAGCTTTTACTGTCCTTCTTTATATTCCTGGCCAGCTTCCCCTCGTACTTCATCTTTTCAGTTTGTATTGCCCGTTTTGTTTCCTTCTGTTGTCCTATGAAAGTTTCCAAATCCTCTGGCTTCCGGCTACTCTTTGCGGTGTTATACATCTTTTATTTTAGTTTTATTCTATCCCTAACTTCTCTTGTCAGCCACGGTTGCTTCCTACTCCCCTTAGAAACTTTCTTCCTTTTTGGAATGAAATGATCCTGTGTCTTCCGGATTATGCCCAGAAATTCCTGCCATTGCTATTCCACCATCATTCCTGCTACGATCCCTTTCCAGTCTACCTTGGCCAGCTCCCCTCTCTCATGCTTTCATAATCCCCTTTGTTCAACTGCATCACTGCCACTTCCAATTTAACCTTCTCCTTCTCAAATTGCAGATTAAAACTAATCATATTATGATCACTACCTCCAAGCGGTTCCTTTACCTCGAGTTCCCTTATCAAATTTGGTTCATTGGACAACACTAAATCCTGAATTGCCTTTTCTCCGGTCGGCTCCATTACAAACTGATCTAAGAATCCATATCGGAGGCATTCTACAAACTCTCTTTCTTGGGGTCCTGAACCAACCTGATTTTCCCAGTCTACCTGCATATTGCAATCCTCCATCACCACAGTGGCATTACCTTTGTTACACCATCTTAAACAGTGTGAACACGGGAGTCAGGGGATATGGGGCGTAGACAGGAACGGGGTACTGATTGGGGATGATCAGTCATGATCACATTGAATGGCGGTGCTGGCTCGAAGGGCCGAATGGCCTACTCCTGCATCTATTGTCTATTGTCTATTGTGATCGATGGTTTGTGTGGCCTTGGTGGGCCAAAGGGCCTATTTCCATACTGTATCTATAAACTTGAATGAGTTGGGCCAAAGAGCCTGTCTCTGTGCTGTTTGACTCCATGCTGTGGATAGAGCTAGTGTATGGGGTGATCGCTGGTCAGCACGGACTCGGTGGGCCGAAAGGCCTGTTTCTACGCTGCATCTCTGAAGGCTAAATCCAAATCACTGGTTGTTTGAATTTAATTGAATGCCGATATTAAATGGGGAATTATTGTTTTAAACAACTGTTCCTTTATGTTCGTTTAGGAGGAGGCTCAGGACGGAAATCCAAACTTCATTCTCGTTGTCTGCCAATCAACTATCATGTCTCCTGCCCAGCAAGGAGGATGTGAATGTGGTGAAAATCTATTTGCATAAAGGAGAATCCGTGACTGTCTATGTTGTAAATAAAAACCCCATCTTCTTTGAAATGAACAAGAGAATCTATCCTACAGGTAGGTACGGTTCAAATTTGATTATTTTCTGATGGCTCATGAAATTATCAGAGTTGAGTTGGTCAAACTTGTGTCTGGATCAGGATGTAGTACGCTGAAAGGCTCGAGGTAGAGCATCACTCAGTACTGGACAATTTTATACTGGACAATTTTTACATTCACCAAGCCAATTAACCTACAAACCTGCACGTCTTTGGAGTGTGGGAGGAAACCAAAGGTCTCGGAGAAAACCCACGCAGATCACGGGGAGAACATGCAAACTCCATACAGACAGCACCCATAGTCGGGATCGAACCCGGGTCTCTGGCGCTGCATTTTTTGCTGTCGGGCAGCAACTCTACCGCTGCGCCACCGTGACATCTATAGTCATGATCCAAGCTGTTAAACCTTTCAGATGTGAGCATGTGTGAAGTGTATTACATAGAAACATAGAAAATAGGTGCAGGAGGTGGCCATTCGGCCCTTCGAGCTTGCACTGCCATTCATTGTTGTGATCATGGCTGATCGTCCCCTATCAATAACCTGTGCCTGCCTTCTCCCCATATCCCTTGATTCCACTAGCCCCTAGAGCTCTATCTAACTCTCTCTTAAATCCATCCAGTGACTTGGCCTCCGCTGCCCTCTGTGGCAGGGAATTCCCCTTTGTTCTAAGACTGTGACCCCTGGTTCTGGACTCGCCCCACATTGGGAACATTTTTCCTGCATCTAGCTTGTCCAGTCCTTTGGTAATTGTATATGTTTCTATAAGATCCCCCTCATCCTTCTAAACTCCAGTGAATTTTGCATTTGATGTTGGGGGGGTTTGGGAAGTGGTTGAGTTGCTGATGGTTTTAACACCAAGAAAATCCTGGATGTACAGATTGGGCCAGGTGGGTGGTAGAATGGGCAAGTCAGACTGTTTCTGTTGGGGACTGGGCCCGACTGCCCGACAGAATTTCCTATCAACTACTTGGTACATTAATCAATCTGGTAAAGAAAAGGATTTAGAAGATCTGAAAACCAAACCAAATTATATTGTTGCAAAATAAATCTCTCCACTGAGTCTAGTCAACTTTATTAATCACATACACATACACACGCAAGATGTACAGTGAAATGAAAGAGGCAATGCCTGCGGGATTGTGCAAAACAACAGAACAGAACCAGTGTTTACATTTGTTTTTTAAAAGACACAACAGTAAATGAGTCCCTGGTGAGATCAGAGTTTACCACCTCCAGTTTAAATTCCAGTTGGAATATTTTGGAGGACCCAAGAACCAAGAACCAAGACCTGTGGGAAGAAACTCCGTCTCATCCTCTGTTTTCGCAGCGTTTCAGCGGAGGCGCTTGCCTGACTGTCGCAGCTGGAACAGTCCGTTGCTGGGGTGGTAGGGGTCCCCCATAATGTTGCTGGATCTGGATCTACACCTCCTGGTGTATAGGTCCTGCAGGGGGGTGAGTGTAGTTCCCATGGTGTGTTCAGCCGAACGCAATACTCTCTGCAGAGCCTTCCTGTGAAACTGATGGGGAAATGTATAACATGGGTGCCCTGCATCACAGGCCACAGTGCTCATGTTATTCAGCATGCGATGCTGCTTGAGTTGGGGATGGGTGAATGATGCAAGTTCAACTTGTACAAGATGTTGGTGAATATGGTGTTTAGTTATGGACACCCTGCTACAGTAGAGATGCTAGTAAGCTGGAGAGGTCGTAGAGATGATTTACGAGGATGATGCCTGGGATGGAGGGAGTTGGGCAGGCTGGCACTTTAGTCTTTGAAGCACAGGAGGCTGAGGGATGATCTTGTAGAGGTAGAACCCAAAGACATGTGGTTTGTAAGTTAATTGGGCCACTGTAGACTGACCCTAGTGTGTGGGGATTGGTGAGAAAGTGGGATAGCACAAAATTAGTGTGGGCCAAAGGGCCTGACCCCATGCTGTATCTCTCAACAAAACTTGCTCTCTGAACCACTGTACATCTCTCCAGTCTTGTCCATTGCTTTACTGCAAACAGGTGGGTGTTGGCCTGCATGCAGTTACCGCTTGTGAAGGAACTGCAGATGCCGGAAAATCGAAGGGTAGACATTAAGAGGAAGGAGTAATCCATTGAGAACGGAGACGAGGAAACACTTTTTCTCACAGAGAGTGATGAGTGTGGAATTCTCTGCCTCAGAGGGCGGTTCTCTGGATGCTTTCAAGAGAAAGCTAGATAGGGCTCTTAAAAATAGCGGAGTCATGGGGATATGGGGAGAAGGCAGGAACGGGGTACTGATTGGGGATGATCATTGAATGGCGGGGATGATCATTGAATGGCGGTGCTGGCTCGAAGGGCCGAATGGCCTACTCCTGCACCTATACATTACAATACAATACAATACAATTTATTTGTCGTTTTGGACCCCGTTGAGGTCCAAACGAAATGTTGTTTCTGCAGCCATACATACAAAACGAAAAAGACCCAAGACACAACACAATTTACACAAACATCCTTCACAGCGCATCTTCTCCTCGCTGTGAAGGAAGGCAAAAGAAAAACATATCTCTCCCCTGCACTCCCCTCTCCCCCCCCCCCCCCCCCCACCATGTCAGAGTCAAAGACAGAGTCAAACCTATTGTCTATTGACAAAAATGCTGGAGAAACACAGCGGGTGCAGCAGCATCTATGGAGCGAAGGAAATAGGCAACGTTTCCTATTTCCTATTTCCTTCGCCCTTGGTTTCGGTCCGAAAAACGTTGCCCATTTCCTTCGCTCCATAGATGCTGCTGCACCCGCTGAGTTTCTCCAGCATTTTTGTCCACCACCGTTTGTGCACTGTTAGAATGATACAATACAATACAATACAATACAATACAACGGTTTATTTGTCACATTGCACAAAAAGTGCAAGTGAAATGATATGTCAGCAGCGATACACTGATAAAGGGCACACACAAAAACACAATAAAATTTTAACATAAACATAAACATCCACCACAGCATTCATCACTGTGGTGGAAGGCACACAATTTGGCCAGTCCTCCTCCATTTTCCCCCGTGGTCGGGACCTCAACCCTCCGCAGCAGTCGCTGCGGGCGTCCAGATGGTAAGGACAAGGTACAAGTCCAGGTAAGTCCAGAGTCGGCTCATCCCCACCGGAGACCGCGGCTTTTAGTTGGTATAGGCCGGCGGCCGAAGATTTAAAGTTCCCTCCACGTCGCAGCCATAAGCACCGCAGTCTGCAGGGCCGGCGGTCGAAGCTCCCCTCCAGGGGTGATGTTAAGTCCATACCGGACCCGCGGTAGAAGTTGAACCCCCCCCCCCCCACAATAACTCTCTGAGTTTCAGTCGTTTGACCTGTTTGTTTTCATTCAACAGTCTATACCCTGTGGTCGTATCCGGATATGCTGGTTTCGTTCACCACCTGGCCAGCTGTTCTACCAAAGCTTGTCGGAGGAGCAGGTAAGACGGCACAAAAAGCTGCTGTTGTAAAAAGGCTTGTCGTCATCTACATGTTGCAGAGGGAAATATTTATCTTAGTGCAGTTAATGAGCGGTTAATTAAGAATTAATGGCGGGGTTATAGTTGGTGTGCACTTTCTATGCTTCATCGAGATACATGGGATACAGCAGAGAAACTGGGTAATGGATGGGAGAGGTTTAGAGGGATAGTGTAGATGAGGTATGTTGGTCAGCATGGGCAAGTTGGGCTGAAGGGCCTGTTTCCATGCTGTATGACTGACCAATGTATCTGTGACTGACGCAGCTTAGTAATAACATAGAAATATAGACAATAGGTGCAGGAGGAGGCCATTCGGCCCTTCCAGCCTGCACCGCCATTCAATATGATCATGGCTGATCATCCAACTCAGTATCCCATCCCTGCCTTCTCTCCATACCCCCTGATCCCTTTAGCCACAAGGGCCACATCTAACTCCCTCTTAAATATAGCCAATGAACTGGCCTCAACTACCTTCTGTGGCAGAGAATTCCACAGATTCACCACTCTCTGTGTGAAAAATGTTTTTCTCATCTCGGTCCTAAAAGATTTTCCCCTTATCCTTAAACTGTGTGTGGCCCCTTGTTCTGGACCTTCCCCAACATCGGGAACAATCTTCCTGCATCTAGCCTGTCCAACCCCTTAAGAATTTTGTAAGTTTCTATAAGAAACTATTCACGTTAGTTCACTGTGTTTCTCCGTTGATTCTGCATCACACGCTGAGTATTTCTCACTTCCCAGGGTTTTGCCGTCATTACAAAAGGGTGTGTTCCACAATCACTTATAATCGTTTAGTTTTAGAGATTCAGCGTGGAAACAGGCCCTTCGGCCCACCGAGTCCGTGCCGACCAGCGATCCCCGCACACTAACACACACTGGGGACAATGTACACTTGCACCAAGCCAATTAGTCTACAAACCTGCACGTCTTTGGAGTGTGGGAGGAAACCGAAGATCTGGGAGAAAACTCACGCAGGTCACGGGGAGAACGTGCAAGCTCCGTACAGACAGCAACCGTAGTCAGGATCGATCTCTGGCGCTGCAAGCGCTGTAAGGCAGCAACTCTACCGCTGGGCCACCGGGCTGCCCATCACACTTATTGTCCCGATAAATCAGTTAAATTGTTTGTGAGGCCGGAAGGGGAGGAGAGGGAACCGGGGTCTGGCCTACCGTGCCCTCGAGGGCAATAAAATGCTCTGAAGTGTAAAAGGAATGCCCTCCCCTCCCCTCCCCTGCCCTCCCCTCCCCTCCCCTCCCCTCCGCATTTGGAGTGGGTGCTAAATCTCTTTTGCTCCTGCAGATCTGATGCTGCCCGGAGTGATCCTGCCACCACCTGGTCTTCCCGTGGTACTGCAGGGAGATCTGTGTGCCATCAACCTTGTGGGAAACAGGTACTGACGCCCAGCATCACTTCGACCCGTCTTGCTTTTTGTTTCAGACTTTCCATGCTTTGCAGTAATTCTAAAGAAGGGTCTCGGCCCGAAACGTCAACCACTCCTTCTATCCAGGGATGCTGCCCGTCCCGCTGAGTCACTCCAGCATTTTGTGTCTATCTTTGATGTAAATCAGCATCTGCAGTCTGGAAATAGGCAACGTTTCCTTCGCTCCATGCAAAGAGATGAACAATCACCGCTATAGGAAATAGGCAACGTTTTGGGCCGAAACCCTTTCGGGTTTCGGCCCGAAACGTTGCCTATTTCCTTCTCTCCATAGACGCTGCCTCACCCGCTGAGTTCCTCCAGCAATTTTGTCTGCCTTCCATTTTCCAGCATCTGCAGTTCCTTCTTGAACATCTGCAGTTGCTTTCTGCACATGAAAAAATAATTGCTGCCTTACAGCGCCAGAGACCCATGTTCAATCCTGACTATAGTCTGATGGAGTTGGTACGTTTCCCCGCGGCCTGCGTGGGTTTTCTCCGGGTGCTCCGGTTTCCTCCCACATTCCAAAGATCTACAGGTTGGTAGATCCAGTGGCTTCTCTAAATTGTCCCTAGTGTGTAGGATAGAATGTGTCCATGTGGGCCGAAGGGCCTGTTTCCACACAGTCTCTCTAAAACTAAAACTAAATATGGATACAATTGCTAGTTTTAATAGACATTTGCACAGATATATGTTTAGTTTGTTTATAGATACAACTTGGAAACAGGCCTTTCAGCCCACCAAGTCAATGCTGACCATCGATCACTTGTTCTATGCTATCCCACTTTCTCATCCACTCCCTACACACTAGGGGGCAATTTACAGAGGGGCCGATTAACCTACAAACCCGCACGTCTTTGGGATGTGGGAGGAAACCGGAGCGCCCGGAGAAAAGCCACATGGTCACAGGGAGAGCGTGCAAACACCGTACAGCCAGCACCTATAGCCAGGATTCAACCTGGGACTGTGGCGCTGTAAGGCAGCAACTCTACCGCTGTGCAACCGTGCTGCCCTCTTTAACAAAGCCGTGATGCGTCCACCGTAAATCCTCTTTATGGGTCAGTGTCAGTTTTAGTTTGACGACGTTTCTATGACACCCTCAGCATGTGCTTGCTTTGTGGACGGGCCTGTGTTGGCACACGCACTTGTTGGCAGTCTCTGCTCTTACAACACAAATAAAAGAATGGAATGTTACAAGGCCAGAACGTGGGAAATGTCGGTGTAGAGGCACAAGAGACTGTAGATGCTGGAACCGTGGGCAGCAAACAAGCTGCTGGGCAAACTAAGTGTGTCAAGGAGGGAAAGCAGGCAGCCAGCGCTGGAGGCCAAGTCATTGGGCATTTTTAAAACAGAGATTGACAGGTTCTTGATTAGTACGGGTGCAAGAGGTAATGGGGAGAAGGCAGGAGAATGTGAATGAGAGGGGCAGATAGATCGGCCATGATAGACTCGATGGGCCGAATGGTCTAATTCTGCTCCTGTGACCCATGAGCATGACAACGTCTTGTGTCAGGACCCTTCCTGTCACCCATTGCGTTTGCCAACCTTCTGTTTAGCGTCTGAGTGACTGCTGCAGCCAAATGTGGGTTCATCTACTGCATCTAATAGTAAAATTACATTTCAAAAACACATTCCCCCTCAACAACTGAAGGGACTTGGAAAATGAAAGTTCAAATGAATGTTGCACTATAGTTTGACTTTGTGTTCTGGTGTTTTCCAGAGCCCCCGTGGCGATCGGCTTGGCCAACATGTCGACAGCAGAGATGCTTGCGGCTGGAATGAAAGGGAGAGGCCTCACCATCCTCCATGCATACCTGGACCAGCTGTGGTAAGAGAGCACGCTGCTCCATGCAGATGTGTCAAACTCAATGCTCACATTTATATCAAGAAGGCTTGTGTACAAAAACAGGGGTGTAATGCTGGAGCTCTATAAGGCGCTGGTCAGGCTGCATGTGGAATATTGTGAGCAGTTTTGGGCCCCGTATCTGAGGAAGGATGTGCCGGCTCTGGAGAGGGTCCACAGGAGGTTTACAAGAATGATCTCAGGAATGAGTGGGTTAACCTATGATGAGGGTTTGTCAGACTTATGAGCCTGTCTCACTTAGGCGACTTTTTATGCGACTGCAGGAGACTATGCAGTCGCCACATGTTCACGGGTGGTTGCCGGGGAGTTGCCTTCATGGTCGTGAGGAGTTCCCGCATTCTGGGAACTAGTCGCGGCCTCATTATGGTCGCCGCGAATGTTTCAACCCGTTGCAAAATTAGCGGCGACTAGACTGAAGCGGCGGTCTCAGCTCACCGGAGCTCCAGCGCGGCGACCCAGGCAAGGCATCGCCCGCTCCACGATAGCGCTCCAGCGCTGTGCCGCCGCCGAAGCCGAGGTTATGGGCGGTCCGCGACAGGAAACGCCGCTCCAGGCCCGCTAGTAGGCCGCGAGGACGGGTCGAAGCTGCAGCCCGGAGAAAAGCTGCCTCTCCGACCAGGTAGGGACCATGAAAAGCAGTTTCCCCTTTCCCCCCACCCCCCACCCCCCCCCCCCCCCCCCCCCCCCACCCCCACACAAAAAAGTCTAGACCTCCAAACAAAAGTGGAAGTGGTGGAGGCAGGTTCGATTTTATCATTTAAAAATAAATTGGATAGGTATAGGCGTGAAAGGAATGGAGGGTTATGGTCTGAGTGCAGGTAGATGGGACTAGGGGAGAATACGTGTTGGGCACGGACTAGAAGGGCCGAGTGGCCTGTTTCCGTGCTATAATTGTTACATGGTTATATGGGTTGCTTCCCACTCCATCTCTAAACTAATGCAGCTGAATGATTTCTCTGCAGGGCGTTTGGGGAGAAGATGCATCCACCTGTGATCGTGCGTGAGCTCAGTGACCAGCAGGAGGGGGAGGAGGAGGAGGAGGGGATGACTGAAGCAGTTGGCGTGGGGAATGGGGCGGTGAACCTGCCCGTGACGGTGTCGGACGCAGACGCGGACACTCCAGACCTGGGTGATCTGCGTCTAGACGTGGAGACGGAGCAGGAAGGGGTGACCTCGCGGGCGAGCCAGGCCGGGGCTGGAGCCGGGGACGATGGTGTGGACGACCCAGAGACTCTTTCCTTGGCGCAAACGTCCACCGATGCCGGGAGTGCGCGGGAGGCTGCACACGCCGTCGTCACCACGCCCGGTATGAGGGGGTTAATGACATCTTGGCGCAGCGGGCAGAGTATCAACGCCACTGCGATCCCACCATCCATCCCCTCCACTCTGGTCCTAGACTCTCCCACTAGTGCAAACATCCTCTCCATTTCCAATCGATCCAAACCTTTCATAGGCCATCATAGTTCTATGTTATCCCACTTTCCCCTCCACTCCCTACACTTGAGGGGCCATCTTACAGAGGGGCCGAATAACCTACAAAACCCGCACGCCTTTGGGGTGTGAGAGCGAGCTGGAGCTCCCGGAGAGAAAACCCACGCAGTCACAGGGAGAACGTACAAACTCCACACAGACAGTGCCTGTAGTCAGGATCGAACCTGTGTCTCTGGTGTGGTGAGGCAGTGGCTCAACCCGCTGCACCACTGAGCCATCCCTAGAGGTATAAGAAAAAACCTTGGACAGGGTCAAAATCAGTAGAAACATAGATATTAGGTGCAGGAGTAGGCCATTCGGCCCTTCGAGCCTGCACCGCCATTTAATATGATCATGGCTGATCATCCAACTCAGTATCCCGTGCCTGCCTTCTCTCCATACCCCCTGATCCCCTTGGCCACAAGGGCCGTGGATTAAATTGAATAGTTTCTTAACATGAAGATGTAACGTGTTGCAGAGCTGTGGACAGGGTGTCATCAAGGAGAGGAATAGAATTAGGCCATTCAGCCCATCAAGTCTACTCCACCATTGAATCATGGCTGATCTATCTCTCCCTCCTAACCCCATTCTCCTGCCTTCTCCTCATAAGCCCTGACACCCTGACGATGGGGAAAGCTGTTCAGTCTGTCTACATACACTGTATATATTGCGGTTCCTTCTTAAACATTACTCCATCAGGTATCCATGCACCTGTATAAATGTTTCTTAAACGTTGCGATATCTGCCTCAACACCTCCAGCAACTTGTTCCATACACCACCCACGCTTTGGGTTCTTAAAAAAGTGATCACCTGGTTTCCTTTTAAATCTTCCCCCCCCCCCTCACCTTATACCTATGTCCTCTGGTTCTCGATTGCGTGACTCTGGGCAAAAAAACACGATGTGTTTACCTGATCTATTCCTCTCATGGCAGCTTCTGGGCTGGACAGATTGCAACCTTAAAAGTATCCCCTGACTTGGACTCCACAGCCGTCTGTGGCAAACAATGAGCTCACTAGTGTATTCCTGGAGTGAAAATAGCTGTCCCGTTTACGCGACATGTCGCGGGGTGAAGCCTGTATGGCCGTGAGTGGTCGCCCAAAGAGCCGTACCTTGTTCTGGTCGCCGCTGGATTTTCGGCGACCTGCTGCGACTGTGACGGGTGCCGGCAAGTCGCCGAAAAAAATGGCGTAAGTGGGACAGGCCCTTCATTTAACATCCCATCCTGTTGTTACAGCACAGATGGACGAGCTGCTTCACCAGTGTTTCCTGCACGCGCTGAAGCGTAAAGTGAAGAAAGCAGACCTGCCGCTGCTCACTAGCACCTTTCTGAAGATGTACATGTACCCATGTTGGTGAGTGTGTCGTTCACTGCCCCTGCAGCAACTTGACACTAATTCCTCCACACAATGCAACCTGTTAGAAGATTGAGGGGGGATCTTATAGAAACTTACACAATTCTTAAGGGGTTGGACAGGCAGGAAGATTGTTCGCGATGTTGGCGAAGTCCAGAACAAGGGGACCTGTTTAAGGATAAGGGGGAAGTCTTTTAGGACCGAGATGAGACAAACATTTTGGTGGTGAATCTGTGGAATTCTCTGCCACAGAACGTAGTTGAGGCCACAGTTCATTGGCTATATTTAAGAGGGAGTTAGATGTGGCTAAGGGGATCAGGGGGTACGGAGAGAAGGCAGGTACAGGATACTGAGTTGGATGATCAGCCATGATCATACTGAATGGCGGTGCAGGCTCGAAGGGCCGAATGGCCTCTACTCCTGCACCTATTGTCTATGTTTCTATGTAAAAGTGCAGGTGTCAAGCACGGCCGAGTTATAAGCTGCCATCTTCTTCTTCTTCTTCTTCTTCTTCTTGCGTAGGCAGTGCACAGCCTAAAGTTGTGGGTCAACTTGTTATATTTGATCTATTTGTTTGTGCACGTCAAGTTGATTGCATTAGTGGAAACAGGGCAGACCAAGTGCAGGTTGCCATCTCAGGCTATAGGTCAGGTAAACGCGCTGAGTTTTTTGCCCCGAGTCGGGCAATCGAGAACCAGAGGACATGGGTATTAGCTGAGGGGGGGAAGGTTAAAAAGGAACCCAAGTGGTCACTTTTTTTAAGAACCCAAAGCGTGGGTGATGTGTGGAACAAGTTGCTGGTGGTGTTGAGGCAGGGATATCGCAACGTTTAAGAAACATTTATACAGGTGCATGGATAAGATAGATTTAGATTGATACAGGCCAAACACAGGCAGGTGGGACTAGTGTAGATGGGGCATGTTGGGCAGTGTGGACAAGTTGGGCCGAAGGGACCTGTTTCCACGCTGTATCACTCTATTACTCTACCACGTTAGAATTTAATTGCTGACAAAAGAAGAAACAAAGAACTGCAGGTGCTGGGATCTTGAGCAAAACACAAAGTATTTGAGGAAAGGATACAACGTGATGGAGTAATGTTTAAGAAGGAACCGCAATATATACAGTGTATGTAGACAGACGGAACAGTTTTCCCCATCGCCCACCCCTTCTCTCCACTGCCGTTGTAATAAATCCAGCAGCTGCCGTTTGTAGAGCGGTCTCCGGGATGAATGACTACACCTGTGCATCAATCCACCTCGTGGAAGTGTAACATGTCCGTCCCATCTTCACAGGTTATAAGAGATGGCCAGATATTTTAAAACATTGGATGATGGTCCCAGGGCAGCACAGTGGCGCGGCGGGTGGAACCACTGCTTCTCAGCGCCAGACACCCGGGTTCTATCCCCGGTGGAACAGTTACGTTCTCACTTGAATGCTCTATGATCTGTTGCTGGATCTGTGGAGGAACTGAAGTCCAGCAGGACTGTTCCACCACTCTAACTATTCCTCTCCATTACAATCCTGACCTCACGGTGCTGTCTGTGTGGAGTTTGCACGTTTTCTCCCTTTGACCACCTGCGTTTCCACCAGGTGCACTGGTTTCCTTCCACTTCCCAAAGACGTGCGGGTTTGTAGGTTAATCGGCCCCTCTGTAAATTGCTGCTAGTGTGTGGGGGGTGGATGGGAAAGTGGGATAGTATAGAACTAGTGTGTGAACGGGTGATCGATGGGTGGTCAGCATGGACTCACTGGGCTGAAGGGCCTGTTCCCACGTTGTATCTCTAAACTAAACTAAAATCCCAAATTACATAGAAGATAGAGAAGTACAGCACAGGAACAGGCCCTTCGGCCCGCAATGTCTGTGTTGAATACCATGCCAAGTTAAACTGATCCCTGTTAGCATGTAATCCCTCCATTCCCTGTATATCCATCTAAATAAGCCTCATAAACGCCACTATGGCGCCTGCCTCCACCGCCATCTCTGTGTAAAAAAAACTTGCCCCGCACATCTCCTTTAAACTTTGTCCCTCTCACCTTGAACGCTTGCTCTCTGGTGTTTAACATTTCCACACTGGGGGGGGGGGGGGGGAAGATTCTGACTGCCTACTAATTGTAAGTCAACGTTGATTCACTGTACGATTGTTCTGGTTCCTCCTTGCACAGCCCTGAAGGCAGAAGCGTGGACATCAAGAAGTCAAGCTACAAGAAGGTAGGCCAAGGGTGTTTTATCCCCGGTAGAACAGTGACGTTCTCACTTGAATGCTCTATGATCTGTTGCTGGATCTGTGGAGGAGCTGAAGTCCAGCAGGACTGTTCCACCACTCTAACTATTCCTCTCCATTACAATATTGCACCTTTTTTTGTTTTCCTTCAATTGGTACATTGTCAAAGTCATTCTAGACTAATAGAAGCTTTCTATTTTTGGACATGCGAGATGTCCGCTCTCCTCGATGAACTTGTTCTCCGTCCCCCACATGTCCTCTGCGTCCCACTGTACTGATCAGGGAACAATAGGTGCAGGAGTAGAGGCCATTCAGCCCATCGAGTCCACGCCGACCATTGATCACCCGTTCACATTGAAACATATAAAGGCAGGAAACATGTTCCCGATGTTGGGGGAGTCCAGAACCAGGGGCCACGCACAGTTTAAGAATAAGGGGTAAGCTATTTAAAACGGAGACGAGGAAACACTTTTTCTCACAGAGAGTTGTGAGTCTGTGGAATTCTCTGCCTCAGAGGGCGGTGGAGGCCGGTTCTCTGGATGCTTTCAAGAGAGAGCTAGATAGGGCTCTTAAAGATGGCGGAGTCAGGGGGTATGGGGAGAAGGCAGGAACAGAGTACTGATTGGGGATGATCAGCCATGATCACATCGAATGGCAGTGCAGGCTCGAAGGGCCGAGTGGCCTCTATTCCTGCACCTATTGTCTATTGTCACACCAGTTCTGTTATCCCACTTTCTCATCCTCTCCCTCGGGGCAATTTACAGCGGGAAAATAACCTACAAACCCGTAGGAAACCCACGCGCTCACAGGGAGAACATGCAAACTCCACACAGACAGCACCCGAGGTCGGGAGTGAACCCGGGACTCTGTGAGGCAGCAACTCCACCAGCTGCTCCACGGTGCCACACTGTTAAGAGTATTCTTTTTCCTAAAGTCTCATCCTTCTGTTTTCCGTCGTGAATCCTTCACTTTACTTGGCATTCATTGACATTTTCCAGGATCACGGATTTGTTTTCATTTCTGTAAGCTTGGCACAAAAGTGACCCAAATAGACACAAAATGCTGGAGTAACTCAGCGGGACAGGCAGCCTCTCCAGAGAGAAGGAACGGGTGACATTTGGGTCTGAAGAAGGGTCTCGACCCCGAAACATCACCCATTCCTTCTCTCCAGAGATGCTGCCTCTCCCGCTGAGTTACTCCGGCATTTTGTGTCTGTCTTCGAATTAAACCAGCATCTGCAGTTCTCTCCCACACAAAAGTAAACTATGTATCTGTGTCATATGTGTTTCATATGAAGAAAAACTAGAAAGACTGGATAGGCTCCGCTTGTACTCGCTAGAATTTAGAAGATTGAGGGGAGATCTTATAGAAACATACAAAATTCTTAAGGGGTTGGACAGGCTAGATGCAGGAAGATTGTTCCCGATGTTGGGGAGGTCCAGAACAAGGGGTCACAGTTTAACGATAAAGGGGAAATCTTTTAGGACTGAGATGAGAAAAACATTTTTCACACAGAGAGTGGTGAATCTCTGGAATTCTCTGCCGCAGAATGTAGTTGAGGCCAGTTCATTGGCTATATTTAAGAAGGAGTTAGATGTGGCCCTCGTGGCTAAAGGGATCAGGGGGTAGGGAGAGAAAGCAGGTACAAGATACTGAGTTGGATGATCAGCCATGATCATATTGAATGGCGGTGCAGGCTCGAAGGGCCGAATGGCCTACTCCTGCACCTATTTTCTATGTTTCTACAATGTGAACCATCCTGCTTTAAAGTTACCTCTTCAACTAGGTAGACAAAATTGCTGGAGAATCTCAGCGGGTGCAGCAGCATCTATAGGAGCGAAGGAAATAGGCAACGTTTCGGGACGAAACCCTTTTGGAAATAGGCAACGTTTCGGGCCGAAACCCTTTTGGAAATAGGCAACGTTTCGGGCCGAAACCCTTTTGGAAATAGGCAACGTTTCGGGACGAAACCCTTTTGGAAATAGGCAACGTTTCGGGCCGAAATCCTTTTGGAAATAGGCAACGTTTCGGGACGAAACCCTTTTGGAAATAGGCAACGTTTCGGGCCGAAATCCTTTTGGAAATAGGTAACGTTTCGGGACGAAACCCTTTTGGAAATAGGCAACGTTTCGGGCCGAAACCCAGAAGGGTTTCGGCCCGAAACGTTGCCTATTTCCTTCGCTCCAGCTGAGTTTCTCCAGCTTTTTTGTCTACCTTCGATTTTCCAGCATCTGCAGTTCCTTCTTAAACACCTCTTCAACTAAACCAACTGGCCTCTTGCCTGATATATTCTCCAGTTGCTTTGTGTAACCACGGCAACTGTTATTGCTACGTCAGACGCACTATTAATACATGTTGCTATCTCCCAAAAGGAATTCTTGTGATGTCAATAAATGTTTTGTCAGCTCTCAGAACGTGAGCCAAAGAGCACTTCAACGCGCTTGCTCTCCGTTTGTTATTCACCCATGTTTGGAAACAACTTCACAAGTTGCTGGCAGCGGCTGCCTGGAGATCTGCGATCTTGTAGCGCAGGGTCAGGCTGACTTGGCCCCAGTTACAACGCAGTTCTGGTCTAGAGGTGGAAGCAGACATCAAGAATAATGGCCATTATTAATGTAATCATACAGCTGTGAAACACTGTGTGCTGATGGCCTCTATTATACTGGAGCTGCCCTCACCGATTAACATAGAAACATAGACAATAGGTGCAGGAGGAGGCCATTCGGCCCTTCAGCACCGCCATTCATTGTGATCATGGCTGATCGTCCCCAATCAATAACCCGTGCCTGCCTTCTCCCCATATCCCTTGACTCCACTAGCCCCTAGAGCTCTATCTAACTCTCTCTTAAATCCGTCCAGTGACTTGGCCTCCACTGCCCTCTGTGGCAGGGAATTCCACAAATTCACAACTCTCTGGGTGAAAAAGTTTTTTCTCACCTCAGTCTTAAATGACCTCCCCTTTATTCTAAGACTGTGGCCCCTGGTTCTGGACTCGCCCAACATTGGGAGCATTTTTCCTGCATCTAGCTTGTCCAGTCCTTTTATAATTTTATATGTTTCTATAAGATCCCCCCCCTCATCCTTCTAAACTCTAGTGAACACAAGTCTAGTCATGTCAATCTTTGTTCGTATGACAGTCCCGCCATCCCAGGGATCAATCTGGTGAACCTACGCTGCACTGCCTCAATCACAAGGATGTCCTTCCTCAAATTAGGAGACCAGAACTGTACACAATACTCCAGGTGTGGTCTCACCAGAGCCCTATACAACTGCAGAAGAACTGCAGTCCACGATTAGTGCAGGAGTTGGGGGTTACGGGGAGAAGGCAGGAGAATGGGGTTAGGATGGAGAGATAGATCAGCCATGATCGAATGGCGGAGTAGACTTGATGGGCCGAATGGCCTAATTCTGCTCCTATTACTTATGACCTTATGAGGACTCAGGGCTGTGGTTGGCCTGAACCCTGTACATTTTGAGTTATTGGTTATTTAATAGACCAGCACAGAAACAGGCCCTTCGGCCCACAATGTCTGTGCCAAACACGATGCCACCTCCAACTCTTAAGGGCCTGTCTCACTGAACAAGTTTACCCAAGAGCTCTCCCGAGTTAAAAAAAAAAAAATCAAACTTGTGATAAGTACGTAGAATGCACGTAGCGGGTACGTCGGAGCCCGGGGCGTCTCTTAGCGGCTCGTAACGCTAACGGCAGGTACTCGGGAAACGTGGTAAGCACGGGAAGACTCGAGAAGTTTTTTCAACATGTTGAAAAATGTCCACTAGAGCCCCGAGTGCCGACGAGTGGCCATTACCGTAAATCACTGAGTTCGAATCAGTGGAAACTCGGGAGAATTTCCTCGTACAGTTTCTATAGATGCTGCTGCATCCGCTGAGTTTCTCCAGCACTTTTGTCTACCTTCGATTTTCCAGCATCTGCAGTTCCTTCTTAAACATTCTGATAGACCTCTTCTGCACCGTCTCCAAAGCCTCCACATCCTTCCCCTAATGGGGCAACGAGGACTGGCCACAATATTACAAACGCTTCCAAACCAACATTTTATAAAGCTGCGTCATGACCTCCGGACTGACCTGTCCTGACCATACCACATGCCTTCTTTGTCACCCAAGGGATCTCGGAGTCCATGTCCCTAACTACCTGAAAGTGGAACCACTCTAATGATAATAATAATGTATTTTACTTATGGGCGCCTTTCAGGACTCTCAAGAACCCCTTACAGTCAAAACAAGCAAACCACAAATATACAAATAAAATGAAACAAAAACAAGAAGTATTAGGGACAGCAATAATACATAATTCGAAGAGGAGCAGCGAGAGCTAGTCGCCCCAGCGTTCACTCTCACTTCCGGCGGCCATCTTGGTAACCGAACAATCAAAAACACATTTTAACAACAAATGCCATTGAGGGTCACTCCATTGATTGGATACTTTCCCCTTGCATTCGGCCTCCCAAAGCGCACCACCTCAAGAAGGCACGTTGGCGCAGCGGTAGAGTTGCTGCCTTACAGGGCCAAAGACCCAGGATCGATCCCGACTACAGACGTACGGAGTTTGCACAGTTCCCCCTGTGACCGTGTGGGTTTTCTCCAGGTGCTCCAGTTTCCTCCCACACTCCAAAGACGTGCAGGTTTGTCGGTCAATTAGCTTTGGGAAAAGGTTGTAAATTGTCCCTAATGTGCAGGACAGTGTCAGTGTGCGGGGATCGTTGGTGGGCGCGGACACGGTGGGCCGAAGGGTCTGTTTCTGCGCTGTATCTCTAAACTAAACTAAACTAAACTTCTCGCTTGCCTGGACGAAACCATCCGCCACTTCTCCCCCCAGTTCTTTAAGGGCCTGTCCCAATTGCATGCGTTTGGCGCGACCAAACGGAAGCGGAGTTCACGCGAAGTTCGCGCTAAGTACGCGCGTGACGCCATTTACATCATACTTACCAATCAGCTGGGCAGGCGGCGGGTCAACTGAATTTGGGCGTCACACAGCATCAGGCGGTGACATCATCACGTAACGCCACGCGCTAGGCGTACGCCTCAAGACTGTCAAGACGCTGCGTACGACCGCAATGCGCCTGCGTGCCGACAGGCCGTTGGCGCGCGAAGATTTCGGACACTGTCAGATTTTCGGAGTCCCGCGCAATGTCGGGACCAGCCCCGCACAACTCCGCGCTTCTAAGTGGGACCGGCCCCGCGCGGCCATACGGTGCCCGCACGCCTCAAGCGACCACGTTTGGTCGCGCCAATCGCATGCAAGTGGGACAGGCCCTTTAGCTGATCTAAAGCACACTGTATACTTTGACAAATGATTACGTTGTGGAATCTCACCCCTCAGCTCTCCAGGTTTCTCCAGGCCATGCAGCACAAGCAGATCATCCAGATGAGGGAATTCTCCAAAGGAGTGGAAAGCATCGCAGTTGTGAACTGGCACCACACAGAGTACGTACGCAGAGCCGAACCACCGGTCACTGTAACCTCACCTGTACCCGTACACCCAACGCCGCCCGCTCGCCGTGACGTCACCGTAACCCCATCTGTACCCGTACACGGGAGGCTGCTCTTAAACATTCATTGTGCTGCTCACCTCAGCAAATATCCTCAACATCTCTCTCACATGCAATGGGAATGGTTTAGGAGTAACTCAGCGGGTCAGGCAGCATCTGTGGCGAACATGGATAGGTGACGTTTCACAGAGTGCTGGAGTAACTCAGCGGGTCAGGCAGCATCTATGGAGCTAAGGAAATAGGAAACGTTTCGGGCCGAAACCCATAAGGGTTTCGGCCCGAAACGTTGCCTATTTCCAGAAGGATTTCGGCCCGAAACATTGCCTATTTCCTTAGCTCCATAGATGCTGCTGCACCATAACTGAGTGGGTCAGGCAGCATCTGTGGAGAACATGGATAGGTGACGTTTCACAGAGTGCTGGAGTAACTCAGCGGGTCAGGCAGCATCTGTGGAGAACATGGATAGGTGACGTTTCAGAGAGTGCTGGAGTAACTCAGCGGGTCAGGCAGCATCTGTGGAGAACATGGATAGGTGACGTTTCACAGAGTGCTGGAGTAACTCAGCGGGTCAGGCAGCATCTGTGGGGAACATGGATAGGTGACGTTTCACAGAGTGCTGGAGTAGCTCAGCGGGTCAGGCACCATCTGTGGAGAACATGGATAGGTGACGTTTCAAATTGGGATCTTCAGTGTCTGAAGAAAGGTCCCGACCTGAAACGTCACCGATCCTTTATCTCCAAAGATGCCGCCTGACCCGCTGAGTTGCTCCAACACTTTCTATCCCTCTTCAGTCCCAATATATGTTAGGTTTAGGATTATTACTGTCGTATGTACCGAGGTTCAGTGAAAAGCTTTGTATTGCCTGCTATCTAAACAGATACCGGACATAAATACAATCGTCAAACTCCATTCCAATAGGTAGAACAAAGGGGAAGATACAGAGTGCAGATTATAGTTCTCAGCATCGTAGCGCATCAGTTCCACAGACAAAGTCCAATGTCCGCAATGGGGTAGAGGTGAATCGGACAGTACCCTAGCTTATGGAAGGGCCGTTCAGAAGCCTGATAGCAGAGGGGACGAGGCTGTCCCTGAGTCTGGTGGTGCGCGCTTTCAAGCTTCTGTACCTTCTGCCGGACTATTTGGAATAGTTGTGAAGTTGACTTGCCTCCAGGTCGTGTAGAAATGTACTTTTATCTTTCCGCTCACAGACTGAGGTCCTTCACGGTTCCTGAGGAGGCCCCAGGTGATGAGACGCCGCAGGCTGCGAGTGAGACCGAGGTGGTCTACCAGCCTCCGGAGATCTGCTCCTACTACAGCATTCCCAGTAGACTGGTTCCCTTGTTTCAGCACGCGGGACTCAAGTAAGTCTGTTTCAAGCTTCGTCCTGTACACAACCATATAACCATATAACAATTACAGCACGGAAACAGGCCATCTCGGCCCTACAAGTCCATGCCGAACAAATTTTTTCCCCTTAGTCCCACCTGCCTGCACTCATACCATAACCCTCCATTCCCTTCTCATCCATATGCCTATCCAATTTATTTTTAAATGATACCAACGAACCTGCCTCCACCACTTCCACTGGGAGCTCATTCCACACCGCCACCACTCTCTGCGTAAAGAAGTTCCCCCTCATATTACCCCTAAACTTCAGTCCCTTAATTCTGAAGTCATGTCCTCTTGTTTGAATCTTCCCTATTCTCAAAGGGAAAAGCTTGTCCACAACATCTCTTGTCTGTCGGGACAGAGGATTGTAGAACTCAATGCGCGGGGCTGAGAGGGAGAGCGACTTCGGAGGCCACTTTCTCACTTGGAGGTCAAGACGGGATCTCCAATAAGCTGCCAGAGCGAGCTGTAGAGTCGGAGGCAATTCTGACTTGTGATTGAATTCTGACCATCGATGGCCCTCGTTATACGTTATCCCATTTTCACATCCACTCCCTACACACCAGGGACAGTTCACCCACAAACCCCGCGCGCCTTTGGGATGTGGGAGGAAACCAGAGCACCCAGAGGAAACCCACGCTGTTACAGGGAGAACGTGCAAACTCCACACGGGCAGCACTCGAGCTCAGGATTGGACCTGATTCTCTGGCGCTGTGAGGCAGCAGCCCCACCCGCTGCTGACGGCCACGGGTCAGTAGCAACGTTCATGCTCTGATCAACGACACGGTCACAGCCCAGGCTCTGCCGTGAAAAGCAAGCGGTTTTTGGTTTACAACTTTGGGTGGACAAAAGGGCTGGAGAAACTCAGCGGGTGCAGCAGCATCTATGGAGCGAAGGAAATAGGCAACGTTTCGGGCCGAAACCCGGAAGGGTTTCGTCCCGAAACGTTACCTATTTCCAGAAGGGTTTCGTCCCGAAACGTTATCTATTTCCAGAAGGGTTTCGTCCCGAAATGTTACCTATTTCCAGAAGGGTTTCGTCCCGAAATGTTACCTATTTCCAGAAGGGTTTCGTCCCGAAACCCTGGACCGAGGATTGGACCTGATTCTCTGGCGCTGTGAGGCAGCAGCCCCACCCGCTGCACCACTGGGACGCTTAGAAGACATTTTGGATGGAAATAGACAACAGACAATAGGTGCATGAGTAGACCATTCGGCCCTTCGAGCCAGCACCGCCATTCAATGTGATCATGGCTGATCATCCCCAATCAGTACCCCGTTCCTGCCTTCTCCCCATATCCCCTGACTCCGCTATTTTTAAGAGCCCTATCTAGCTCCCTCTCTTGAAAGCATCCAGAGAACCGGCCTCCACCGGCCTCTGAGGCAGAGAATTCCACAGACTCACAACTCTCTGTGAGGAAAAAGTCTCCGTTCTCAATGGCTTACTCCTTATCCTTAAACTGTGGCCCCTGGTTCTGGACTCCCCCAACAAGAAGGGTATAGTGGGCAATGGGCCAAATGGGACTAGCCCAGCATGCCGACTTGGCTAGCATGGGCAAGATGGGCGGAAGGGTCTGTTTCCATGCTGCACATTTGCTCAGTCATGTAAGACAAGTGAATCAGCGACTACCTGTGTCTATCTTGGGTGTAAAGCAGCATCTGCACTTCCTTCCGACACGACCTCCCGGTTGCTCAGCACTTCAACTCCTCCTCCCATTCCTTATCCGACCTCTCTGTCCTGGGTCTCCTCCATGGCCAAAGCGAGCAACACCGATAAATTGGAGGAACAGCACCTCGTATTCCGCTTGGGGAGTCTGCATCCTGGGGGCATGAACATTGAATTCTCCCAATTTTGTTAGCCCTTGCTGTCTCCTCCCCTTCTCAGCCCTCGTGCTCCTCCTCCTCCTTTTTCTTCTTCTCCCCGCTCCCCCCCCCCCCCCCCCCACCCCCATCAGTCTGAAGAAGGGTTTCGGCCCGAAACGTTGCCCATTTCCTTCGCTCCATAGATGCTGCTGCACCCGCTGAGTTTCTCCAGCATTTTCCGACACACTTGCTTCACCTGCACGCCTCCCCCTTGTTGGGTCAATGATCCTGTAGCAATGAATCTACAGCCTGGCTGGGTTGTTGACGGTTACACAATGAACGACCCGAGACACATTGATGGCGTCATTGAGCGGCCAAGCATCGAGAGGGTGCGTCTGCTGGCTTGTTGCAGTTGACTGCTGACGGCCACAGGTCAGTAGCAACGTTCATGCTCTGATCAACGACACGGTCACAGCCCAGGCTCTGCCGTGAAAAGCAAGTGGTTTTTGGTTTACAACTTTGGGCTTTGCACAATCGCCTATTATCATTTGGATGTGGGTGGACAAAAGGGCTGGAGAAACTCAGCGGGTGCAGCAGCATCTATGGAGCGAAGGAAATAGGCAACGTTTTGGGCCGAAACCCGGAAGGGTTTCGTCCCGAAACGTTACCTATTTCCAGAAGGGTTTCGTCCCGAAACGTTGCCTATTTCCAGAAGGGTTTCGTCCCGAAACATTGCCTATTTCCTTAGCTCCATAGATGCTGCTGCACCATAACTCAGTGGGTCAGGCAGTATCTGTGGGGAACATGGATAGGTGATGTTTCACAGAGTGCTGGAGTAACTCAGCGGGACCTTTTCCTTTTCTCCACAGATGCTGCCTGACCCGCTGAGTTACTCCAGCACCTTTTGTCTTTGGTCAGTGTAAACCAGCATCTGCATTTCCGTTTTACCACCTATCACTTGCCAGACTTTGTCCAGTTCCCACCTCTCTTCAGGCCTTCGTCCGCCTCCTACAATCAATATAAAGAAGGACCCTGCCCCTCCCCAGATGCTGCCTGACCCACTGAGTTTACGTTTAATACACTTCGTTTTTAACGAACTTCAAGGGCCTGATGGCAAATGTATGTTTGCTGCAGATGTTTCTGCCGTTTTGTGAACACATTCCTTGCTAACATTAGAGGGGTCAGTATTGCAGCATTCCCACCTCCTCCGCTGGTAAATATATCTTATTTTTCTTTTGTAGAAAAGATGCCGAACTCTCCAGTGTCGATGTTAAAAATATCGTCACAGATTACGTCAAATCCAATGAGCTGATAGATGACTGCAATAAAAAGTAAGTGACAAGTGTGGAAACGTTCATCAAAAAACAGATCCAGCTTTAGATACGTCTGTGGAATCTGTCATAGAAACATAGACAATAGGTGCAGGAGTAGAGGCCATTCGGCCCTTCGAGCCTGCACCGCCACTCAATATGACCATGGCTGATCATCCAACTCAGTATCCTGTACCTGCCTTCTCTCCATATCCCCTGATCTCTTTAGCCACAAGGGCCACATCTAACTCCCTCTCAAATATAGCCAATGAACTGTGGCCTCAACTACCTTCTGTTATGACAATAGACAATAGGCGCAGGAGTAGGCCATTCGGCCCTTCGAGCAATTACTGCTCTGAGCCCTGAATTGATGGAAATCCACATCGTGTCACACAAATCTGGTTTAAACTGGACTAAATCTGGATGTTGGGGAAGTCCAGAACAAGGGGTCACAGTTTGAGAATAAGGGGGAAGTCTTTTAGGACCGAGATGAGGAAAACATTTTTCACACAGAGAGTGGTGAATCTGTGGAATTCTCTGTCACAGAAGGTAGTTAAGGCCACAGTTCATTGGCTATATTTAAGACGTAGTTAGATGTGGCCCTTGTGGCTAAAGGGATCAGGGGGTATGGAGAGAAGGCAGGTACAGGATACTGAGTTGGATGATCAGCCATGATCATATTGAATGGTGGTGCAGTCTCGAAGGGCCAAATGGCCTCTATTCCTGCACCTATTGTCTATGTTTCTAAACAGTTGTCTAATACATTTAGTAATGTTGATACAAGTGCAAGATTAGTTTCATTGTTGTTACTGTATTTGGGTGATAACTATGCTTTTGTTTGTCCGCCAGTTACGTAATTATTAATCCCACCCTGTGTGACTGTGTATTGGAACCATCGGAGTATCACAATGTGTCCAAACTCAAATGGGATGACCTCTTTACCAGGTGAGTCATTACAACTCTGCAGTAAAGCTGTAACGTTGCAATGTCATTCACTGAGTTAAGGTAACAATAAGATTCACATCAACTGCCATTTCTATATCTTTAATGTACAAAAACATTCCAGAGTGCCCCAACAAAATGTGGAATGGGAGTAAGGTCTTCACCAGTGATTAGTGTTGAGAGGAATGGCAAACATATTGATGGGAACGACACAGGGAACTGCAGGCGTTGGAACCGGCAGCAAACGCAGAGTGCTGGAGTAGCTCAGCGGGTCAGGCAGCATCTGTGGAGATCATGGATAGGTGACGTTTCACAGAGTGCTGGAGTAACTCAGCGGGTGCAGCAGCATCTATGGAGCTAAGGAAATAGGCAAACGTTGCCTATTTCCAGAAGGGTTTCGGCCCGAAACGTTGCCTATTTCCTTAGGAAGATTTGCGGCCCGAACTCGTTTGCAGGCTATTGTGGGGAACATGGATAGGTGGTTTCACAGCTGGAGTAACTCAGTGGGTCGCAGCATCTGTGGAGAACATGGATGCCTACGTTTCACAGAGTGCTGGAGTAACTCAGCGGGTCCATAGATGGTGCGTTTCACCTGGAGTAACTCAGTGTCAGGGTCAGGCAGCATCTGTGGAGAACATGGATAGGTGACGTTTCACAGAGTGCTGGAGTAACTCAGTGGGTCAGGCAGCATCTGTGGAGAACATGGATAGGTGACGTTTCACAGAGTGCTGGAGTAACTCAGCGGGTCAGGCAGCATCTGTGGGAAACATGGACGTTTCGAGGCGGGACCTGGAGAATCTGATTGGGTCTGAAGATGGGTCCCGACCTGAAACATCACCTGTCCATTTTCTCCAGATGCTGCCTGACCCGTTGGACTTTACAGGGTTTATAGATACAGCGCAGAAACAGGCCCTTCGTCCCACTGAGTCCGTGCCGACCAGCGATCACCTCCTACACTAACACTATCCCACACGCTAGAGACAGTTTAGAATTTTACCAAAGCCAATTAACCTACAATCCTGCACGTCTTTGGAATGTGGGAGGAAACGCACGCAGTCACGGGGAGAACGTACAAACTCCGCACAGACAGCAACCCGTAGTCTGGATGGAACCCGGGTCTCTGGCGCTGTGAGGCAGCAGCTCTACCCGCTGCGCCGCCCCAAGCTGACGAACATGCTGAGTCACTCCAGCATTTAGTGTCGATTTTCCATGTTTAAATAAATCTGTTCCCGTCATTCATTCATAACTCTCTCCAGCCATCGAGAGAGAGCAGGAGGGGACATAATGTCGCCTGCCTTTTTGAAATGCAGAGCGTGCAGGCTCACGGGAGCGAGGGGAGTTAATTCCCTCAAAGGAAAGGGTTTAATGAACAAAGAAACATAGAAAAAGAGGTACAGCAGGAGGAGGCCATTCGGCCCTTCGAGCCAGCACCGTTCATTGTGATTATGGCTGATCGTCCCCTATCAATAACCCGTGCCTGCCTTCTCCCCATATCCCTTGACCCCACTAGCCCCTAGAGCTCTATCTAACTCTCTCTTAAATCCATCCAGTGACTTGGCCTCCATTGCCCTCTGTGGCAGGGAATTCCACAAATTCACAACTCTCTGGGTGAAAAAGTTTTATCTCACCTCAGTTTTAAATGACCTCCCCTTTATTCTAAGACTGTGTGTGGCCCCTGGTTCTGGACTCGCCCAACATTGGGAACATTTTTCCTGCATCGAGCTTGTCCAGTCCTTTTAACATTGAATCAACTCCTTGCTGAATCTGATGTAATGCTGGAACGGATTAGAGCTGCTGGTGTTTTACAGATGCTTGCAGAGGCTGCAGAAATGTCACCAAGTGACGTTCCCAGGGCAGAGGCCATTCGTTCGGAAGGGGGACATCAAAGCAATTATCATTGATGTGGCCCAGCGTGCATCCAACAAGAAGGTCAGTGACTGAGAGCTGCATCCCAGCCCGTGCATTCCCAATTAACGGCGGTACGCCAGGATTTGCTGCACTCTCATTTCAACAGCTCCTGTGCAGGAAGGAGCTGCAGATGCTGGTCTAAATGGAAGATAGACACAAAGTGCTGGAGTAACTCAGCGGGACAGGCAGCATCTCTGGAGAGAAGGAATGGGTGACGTTTCGGGTCGAGACCCTTCTTCCAACATTTCAACAGCTTATATTAACTGGGGCAGCGGTAGAGTTGCTGCCTCACAGCGCCAGAGACCCGGGCTTGATCCTGACTACTGGTGCTGTCTGTACGGAGTTTGGATGTTCTCATAGTCTCATATGTGATGGGAGCAGAATTAGGCCATTCGGCCCATCGAGTCTACTCCGCCATTCAATCACGGCTGATCTATCTCTCCCTCCTAACCCCATTCTCCTGCCTTCTCCCCATATCCCCTGACACCCACACTGATCAAGAATCTATCTTTGCCTTGTAGATAGACACAAAAATATAGATGAAATAAATTTTAAAATATCCACTGACTTGTGGCCTCCACAGCCGTCTGTGGCAAAGAATTCCACAGATTCACCACCCTCTGACTAAAGAAATTCCTCCTCATTTCCTTCTGAAAGGAACGTCTCCTTTAATTCTGAGGCTGTGCCCTCTGGCTCTAGACTCTCAGTATCCTGTTCCTGCCCTCCCACTACTTTGGAACATCTAATCCTCTTAAATATAGCCACATGGCCCAACTCTATCCACCGATTCACCCTCTCTGTGTGAAAAAGGTTTTCCTCATCTCGGTCCTAAAAGATTTCCCCCCCTTAAACTGTGACCCAGTTCTTTTCGGGAACAACATCTAGCCTGTCCAACCCCTTAAGAATTTTGTAAGTTTCTATAAGATCCCCCCTCAATCTTCTAAATTCTGTACAAGCCGGTCTATCCAGTCTGTGTTCATATGTCCTGACATCCCAGGGATCAGTCTGGTGAACCTTCTCTGTACTCCCTCTATGGCAAGAATGTCTTTCCTCAGATTAGGGGTGGAATACTCCAGGTGTGGGCTGAAGACCCTGTACAACTCCTCTCCACATCCCACGCCTGCCCCCAACTCACCCCCCCCCCCATCCTTCATCCTTCGAAACTCCAGCGAGGACAGGCCCAGTGCCGACAAACGCCATGGCTGCATGAGTTTAGTCCGGGATCTGCGGTTTCTTCCTACACTCCATAGACGCACAGTTTTGTAACATTGTCCCTAGTGTGTGTAGGCTTGTGTTAATGTGCAGGGATCGCTGGTCGGTGTGGAATCAGTGGGCTGAAGGGCCTGTTTCCACGCTGTATCTCTAAGCTGAGCTGGGCAATTTCCCTGACTCTTTTGTTCTGCATCCATGGATCCCACTGTGAATCTGCCGACTCCACTCTTTGATCATATCTCACTGTGATTAAAATAAAAGATTGTTTACAGAAACAAAATGGGGAGGATCTCAGCGGGTCAGGCAGCATCTGTGGAGGGAGGTGACGTTTTGGGTCGGGACCCTTCTTCAGACTGATTGTAGAAGGGAGTGAACTACACGTCGCGCTGCCTCGGCAAGGCCAGCAGCATCATCAAGGACCAGTCTCACCCCCGGCCACTCCCTCTTCTCCCCTCTCCCATCGGGCAAGAGGTACAGAAGTGTGAAAACGAACGCACGCACACACACCTCCAGATTCAGGGACAGTTTCTTCCCGGCTGTTATCAGGCAACTGAATCGTCCTCTCACCAACTAGAGAGCGGTCCTGAACTCCCATCTACTTCATTGGTGACCCTCAGACTATCTTTGATCGGACTTTGCTGGACTTTACCTTGCATTAAACGTTATTCCCTTTATCCTGTATCTGTACACGATTGTAATCTTTCCGCTGACTGGATAGCACGCAACAGGGAGTTGGATAGGCTGTGGTTTGTGAAATAGAAATCCATCCTTTGCTTGTTGACAGGTAACTTTGATCAAAAACCTGGACGTGTACGGCATCGATGCTCAGACGTTTGGAAACCTCCTCCAGCAGCGAGCTCAGGCCAGCGTGACTTACAACACGGCCCCTGGGACAAAGGACAAACTGGACCTGCAGATTCAAGGCAACCAGGTCCACCACATCGCCAAGATCCTCACAGGCAAGTACTTGCAGTTTAGTTTGTAACATGGGTGCAGGAGTAGGCCCTTCGGCCCTTCCAGCCAGCACCGCCATTCAATATGATCCAGTATCAGTACCCCGTTCCTGCTTTCTCCCCATATCCCTTGATTCCGTTAGCCCCAAGAGCTCTATCTAACTCTCCCTGCATCTCCCAGTTTAGAGATACAGCACGGAAACAGGCCCTTCGGCCCATCGAGCCCGCGCCGACCAGCGATAACCCTTTTCACACTAGTTCCATATTATCCCATCTTCTCGTCCACTCCCGACACACTCGAGACAGTTTACAGAAGGAAAATTAACCTGCAAACCCGCACGCCTTTAGGATGTGGGAGGGACCGGGAGCGCCCGGAGGAATCCCACGCGGTCACAGGGAGAACGTGCAAACTCCACAGTGGCAGCATCCGAGGTTAGGATCGAACCCGGGTATCTGGTGCCACCCTAGCCAACCTTGTCAGGGGTTACGGGGAGAAGGCAGGAGAATGGGGTTGAGAGAGAGAGAGAGAGAGACAGATCAGCCATGATTCCTGGGATGTCAGCACTTTCATATCAAGAAAGACTGGATAGACTCGGCTTGTACTCGCTAGAATTTAGAAGATTGGGGGGGGATCTTATAGAAACTTACAAAATTCTAAACAGGCCAGATGCAGGAAGATTGTTCCTGATGTTGGGGAAGTCTAGAACGAGGGGTCACAGTTTAAGGATAAGGGGGAAATCTTTTAGGACCTATTTTCTATGTTTCCGTGTTTCTATGATTGAATGGCGGTGTAGGACTTGATGGGCCGAATGGCCTAATTCTAGTCCTATCACTTATGAACTGTGTGGGCATGGTTCGCAGAGGGGTTTCTGCATAAATGTTGTATTGCAGCTAAGTATTGTTTTGTCATCTTGTTACAGAGGAATACAAGATCCTGTCGAAATATATCGAGGGCTTGGATAAGGCCCCAAAAGTTGGCAAGAAGAGGAGGTGACGTTGAATCATCCAACCGCAGTAACGGCCGTAAGCAGCTGCCGGCATCAGTCTCGTACAGAACTCTTTCAATAATGATATCCAGCAGCCGGTGAAACACGGAGATGTTACCCGTCCCGCCCAGTTACTCCGGCTTTCTGTGTCTATCTTCGGTTAAGAACCCAGCTTGGTGTTTGCAGACTCGTCCACTGGAAGAAGCAGTCTGGAAAGCACCAGGATTCACCGACAGCTGCCCAAACCTGGCAGGGGATGGAGTGATTTGTGTTTGCTCCAGGCAGGGCAAGATAGTTGGTGACCCACAGCCCGCTGTGTCCAATATTCTTCAGGGGACGTCACTGCTGGAGAAAAACTCATTGTGCAAAGCTCTTGAGGTGAAGGGCACCGTTAACTTGGAATTGCAATAAAAAACCACAGACACTGGTGCTTCTGGCAGCGTGTTTTAATTCAGACGGAGCGTTCATTGTTTTAATTCGCACACATCTGTGGGTGTCGCTGGTAATGTCTGCGTTCGTTGGCCATTCCAGAGCAGCTGAAAGCAAATGTCCTCCAGCGAGCAAGATCGGCCACTCGACGAGAAAGACGGTAGTACGGTCATGGGCAGATTTCCGGCCCCATTCCCGTAACCGGCTTCCGTCTCCGCGCCAAAGATCCCGTCGGAGCGGAGCAAAGATACTCGTGCGGAGACGGAAGCCGGTTTACGGAAACACCCTCGTGAAAATACAAGTTCTTTGGGGAAAATCTCCTCGTTTTCAGAATGATAATTTATTAACACAAACTGTTCCCCCCGCAATGTTGATTACACTGCGGGTCGGGTCGGGTCCGGTTACGGAAATGGATGAGGAAAAGTACCCACGTTCCGCTCTGTTGCGGCTACTACACGTCAGCCTCAGTCTGAAGAAGGGGTTTGGGCCCGAAAATCGAAGGTAGACAAAAGTGCTGGAGAAACTCAGCGGGTGCGGCAGCATCTATGGAGCGAAGGAAATAGGCAACGTTTCGGGACGAAACCCTTCCGGGTTTCGGCCCGAAACGTTACCTATTTCCAGAAGGGTTTCGTCCCGAAAAGTTGCCTATTTCCAGAAGGGTTTCGTCCCGAAACGTTGCCTATTTCCTTCGCTCCATAGATGCTGCCGCACCCGCTGAGTTTCTCCAGAACTTTTGTCTACCTTCGATTTTCCAGCATCTGCAGTTCCTTCTTAAACCCATTGCATTCAGCAGGAGTGGTCTATCTTGCTCCGCTATAGGATCTATGGCTGAAAGCAAGAGAGGGTGGGTGGGGGGGGTCAAATACTTTAGAGAGGCAGGTACAGAGTGGAGACAGTCCCTTCGGCCCATCGAGTCCAGGCCGACCAGCACCGTCCTACACACTAGGGACAATGTTACAGCTTCATGAAACCTGCACGTCGGTCTTTGGAGTGTGGGAGGAAACCGGAGCATGCGGAGAGAACCCACGCAGGTCACGGGGAGAACGTGCAAACTCCGTACAGACAGCACCCGTAGTCAGGATGGAACCCGGGTGTCTGGCGCTGTGAGGCAGCAGCTCCACCCGCTGCACAGATGCTGCCTGACTTCCATTCCCTATTAATTCTGATTTCTAACATTCCCAGCATTTGGCTTTTGTATAATAAATGTTTGGGTTCTGTAGTTAGAAAACTATAGAGTTTGTTGATCTATTTACAGAGACTGCATGTCTGCGTGAAGCAACAAGGCGGTTTGTGGGCATTCACAGCAAGTGAGGCATCTTTTTGTTCAATGAAACACAACTCACAACAAACACATTTCATGGCAAGACCTTATAATCCCACTGACGTATCTGGACGTTGTTTTCAGTTTTCAAGACATGTTTTCCAGAGAGTGTTAGACTTAGCTCTTAGAACTAATGGAATCGAGGGATATGGGAAGCACTGACTTTGGATGATCAGCCTTGATCAAATTGAATGGCGGTGCTGGGCCGAATGGCCTCATCCTGCATCTAGTGTTTATGTTTCTTCTAAAATGGAAGTATTTTATGATCAATGCACAGAAATCCACACTTCATGTATCAAATAATTTTATGCTGCATTGGTGACCAATGTAATATTAATGTAATCTAGGATGCTTTGATCATAACTCGATCATAACTCGAAATTCCGTGAAGCCTCTGTCCCACTTAGGCGATTTTGTTCAGCGTCAGCAGGTGACTAGGCGGTGGCCACGTGGTTGCGGGGAGAAGCCTGTACGGTCGTGAGTCGTCTCCTCAAGTCGCCTAAAGAGTCGTAACGTTTCTCTCGTCGCCGCTGGATTTTGAAATGTTCAAAACTTTTTGGCGACTGTGGGCTTGACGTACTTGTCCTGTCGTGGGTGCTGTTGTAGATTGTCGCTAGGATGATGCGGGTTGCCGGCAGGTGAAGGTTGTCGCCTGTGTGGTCGTAGGTGTGGCGGTAGACGGACGTCCTAGGTCGCAACGATTGGGTTGTCGGTTGCCGGAATTTGCCGTGGCTTGATGTCGACTAGGTGGGAGCTTGCCATAGACATTATTGTAGAGGGGGGGGTCCAGTTACTGGTTTTACGGCGACCTGCTACATCTATGACAGTCGCTAAAAAACATTGCCCGAGTGGGACAGGCCCTTCATGCACAAAAATTGTACAATATTTTGTAATTGGGAAAGATTTCTAACAAGCATTTTTTTTTTTTTTTTTCCTCGAACATGTTGCTCAGTTGAATTGTTCCTAAGCTAAAATTCTGCAAAGGGAAATCTATCTATCCTGATGTTTCAATAATCATTCATCTAGTCTCTCCTCTTCTGCCTTGGATATTAGTCGTTACTTTTTACGGACGTGCTCGAGACCAAACATAGACTTTTTGACGGTTTTTGCCGAGCACTATTTTAACTCTTCCCATTCCCATACTGACCTTTCTGTCCTGAGAAAGACACAGAGTGCTGGAGTAACTCAGCGAGTCAGGCAGCATCTGTGGAGAACATGGATAGGTGACGTTTCACAGAGTGCTGGAGTAACTCAGCGGGTCAGGCAGCATCTGTGGAGAACATGGATAGGTGACGTTTCACAGAGTGCTGGAGTAACTCAGCGGGTCAGGCAGCATCTGTGGAGAACATGGATAGGTGACGTTTCACAGAGTGCTGGAGTAACTCAGCGGGTCAGGCAGCATCTGTGGAGAACATGGATAGGTGACGTTTCACAGAGTGCTGGAGTAACTCAGCGGGTCAGGCAGCATCTGTGGAGAACATGGATAGGTGACGTTTCACAGAGTGCTGGAGTAACTCAGCGGGTCAGGCAGCATCTGTGGAGAACATGGATAGGTGACGTTTCACAGAGTGCTGGAATAACTCAGCGGGTCAGGCAGCATCCGTGGAGAACATGGATAGGTGACATTTCACAGAGTGCTGGAGTAACTCAGTGGGTCAGGCAGCATCTGTGGAGAACATGGATAGGTGACGTTTCACAGAGTGCTGGAGTAACTCAGCGGGTGCAGTAGCATCTATGGAGCTAAGGAAATAGGCAACGTTTCGGGCCGAAACCATTCCGGGTTTTGGCCCAAAACGTTGCCTATTTCCTCTGTCCTGGGCCTCCTCCATTGTCTGAGTGGGGTCACACACAAATTGGAGGAACAACACCTCGTATTCCAGCGGTATGAACATTGAATTCTCCAACTTTAGATAACTAACCAAACCCCACACCCCTTCTCCTCTCCCCCCCCACCTGGACTCGCACCCATTTCTCCCCTCGCCTTCCCCTTCCACCTACATTCCTTCCTCTGGCTTCACAATTTGTTCCTCTTTGAACTTTCTCTTGCGCCTTTTGCCTTTTCTTCTCTGGCCACCCTGTCACTTACATAGAAACATAGACAATAGGTGCAGGAGGAGGCCATTCGGCCCTTCGAGCCAGCACCGCCATTCATTGTGATCATGGCTGATCGTCCCCTATCAATAACCCGTGCCTGCCTTCTCCCCATATCCCTTGACTCCACTAGCCCCTAGAGCTCTATCTAACTCTCTCTTAAATCCATCCAGTGATTTGGCCTCCACTGCCCTCTGTGGCAGGGAATTCCACAAATTCACAACTCTCTGGGTGAAAAGGTTTTTTCTCACCTCAGTCTTAAATGACCTCCCCTTTATTCTAAGAGCTTTACCCGTCCCCTCTGTCAATGTTTGCACAAAACATGACGTCAAGACCACTTGAATCCACATCCATCCATTGCCTACATATCCATGTACCTATCCTAATGTTTCTTTAAACGCCACTATTGTACCAGCCTCCACCACCACCACCAGTGAATTCCAGGCACCCATCACCCTCTGTGTAACAAAAGAGCCCGCACATCTCCTTTAAACTTTGTCCCTCTCACCTTAAAGCCCCGCCATCTATATTTAGCTTTTCCATCCTGGGAAAATGGTTCTGCCGATCTACTCTATCCACGCCTCTCATAATTGTACACACCCCGACCAAGTCTCCCTGACACCTCTAGTGTTGCAGGGGAAACAATACAAGTCTGTCCAACCTCCCCCTGTAGCTAATACTCCCTCATCCAGACATCGATCTGGTAAACCTCCTCTCCCAAGCCTCCACTCACTGTGATGGGGTGCCCAGAACTGCACGCAATACTCCAGGTGTGGTCTCACTAGGGGCAATACTCCAGGTGTGGTCTCACTAGGGGCCTGTGATGCGGTGCCCAGAACTGCATGTTAGAAGATGTTGTCAAGTTTGAAAGGGTTCAGAGAAGATTTACGAGGATGTTGCCAGGACTAGAGGGTGTGAGCTAGGCTGGGTCTCTATTCCTTGGAGCGCAGGAGGATGAGGGGTGATCTTATAGAGGTGTACAAAATCATGAGAGGAATGGATCGGGTAGATGTACAGTGTCTCTTGCCCAGAGTTGGGGAATCGAGGACCAGAGGGGGGCAAAGATTTAATAGGGAGGTGACATTTCCATGGGTGTGTGGAACGAGCTGACAAAGGAGGTAGTTGAGGCAGGAAGTATCGCAACATTTAAGAAGCAATTAGACAGGTACATGGATAGGACAGGTTTAGAGGGATATTGTCCAAATGCGAGCAAGTGTGACTGGTGTAGTTGGGGCATGTTAGACGGTGGGGGCAAGTAGGGCCGAAGGGCCTGTTTCCACGCTGTATCACTGATTTTCCTCTCTTCCCCTCAGCCACCCACCTCCCGTCCCTGCCACATGCTCCGAGTCATTGGCTGAGTTGGGACATGTGAACGGTGCCTCTGATCGCTGTGTTCTTGTGACCGAGGGGTTTGGTGAAGAGATTCGCCGGCAGAGGCGCGTTGGTGCGTTTCCCCGTCGGATCGGCGGTGGAAGCGTTTGTCTTCAGCGGCGAGGAGATGTCCGGGGGGCCGGCGATGGGCCGGGTCGTTGCTCCGATATGTGAAGAGTTTGGAGCAGCGTTTCGACCGCCGACGGCCCACCTCCATCCCTCTCCCACCACGGTTCCGAGCGCTTCCCGTCCCGATCCCAGGACGTTCCCGGATTTTCCCAGCTTCCCTCCGGGGGAGGGCGGGCAGAGTCGGCCGTTTTGGGAGGGTCCGCCTTGTAGACGTCGTTGGTCTCCTGGAGCAAACTGACCGTGTCGCTGCAAGCTGACCGCCCCTTCGAGCCCCGACACAAGGTTCTGCGGGACACCTGCAAACACCACGGAGCCAGCAGCCTCTTCCTCTGCTCCTTGTGCCCCGTCTCAGACGTCTCACCCAGCTGGTGGCCTCCATTACCCCTGGCCTTGGTACCATTCTCCAGCCTTTGGTCAGCGAGGAAACGGTTCATATTCTTGGTCTTGCTGGGGTACGGCAGTGTCGTGCCTGATTGGGAATCCGAGCTGCCTGTGGGAAGAGGAATTGTAAATCCATTCATAGAACCATTTGCTGAACACCTCCGCTCAGTCCACCTTAACCTGCCTGATCTCCAGGTGACCCAGCACTTCAACTCCCCCTCCCATTCCCACACTGACCTCTCTGTCCTGGGCCTCCTCCATGGCCAGAGTGAGGCCCAGCGCAAATTGGAGGAACAGCACCTCATATTTAGCTGGGGCAGCTTACACCCCAGTGGTGTGAACATTGACTTCTCTAACTTCAAGTAGCCCTTGCTTTCCCTCTCTCTCCATCCCTCCCCCATCCCAGTTTAATCTCTGTAATACTTCATTGTCACTATCCCCTGGCTAACAATCATCTATTCTACATTATTCTTGAACCTCGTTCCCCTTTAATGCATCATTTTCACACCTTACCCTTCCTTATCTCTGTGTCTCCCAGGAATCACTCCAGCACTTTGTGTCCGTCTTCCAAATAACTCCCAAGATAAACACAAAGCGCTGGAGTAACTCAGCGGGACAGGCGGCATCTCTGGAGAGAAGGAATGGGTGACGTTTCAGGTTAAGACCTTTCTTCAGCCTGAAAGTCGGGGGAGAGGGAGACACAGAGATAAGGAAGGGGAAGGTGCGAAAACAACAGATCAAAGCAGATGATGATCAAGGAGATGTAGACTGGTTCATTGTTGAGGGGAAGGTGACAACGAGGCGTACACTGTAATAGGGCGGCACGGTGGCGCAGCGGTAGAGTTGCTGCCTCACAGCGAATGCAGCGCCAGAGGCCCGGGTTCGATCCCGACTACGGGCGCTGTCTGTACGGAGTTTGCACGTTCTCCCCGTGACCTGCGTGGGTTTTCTCAGAGATCTTTGGTTTCCTCCCACATTCTAAAGACGTACAGGTTTGTAGGTTCATTGGCTTGGTGTAAATGTAAAAATGGTCCCTAGTGTGACAATAGACAATAGGTGCAGGAGTAGAGGCCATTCGGCCCTTCGAGCCAGCACCGCCATTCAATGTGATCATGGCTGATCATCCCCAATCAGTACCCCGTTCCTGCCTTCTCCCCATATCCCTGACTCCGCTATCTTTAAGAGCCCTATCTAGCTCTCTCTTGAAAGCATCCAGAGAACTGGCCTCCACCGCCCTCTGAGGCAGAGAATTCCACAGACTCACCACTCTCTGTGAGAAAAAGTGTCTCCTCGTCTCCGTTCTAAATGGTGTGTGTAGGGTAGTGTTAGTGTGCAGGGATCGCTGGTCGGTACAGACTCGGTGGGCCGAAGGGCCTGTTTCTGCGCTGTATCTCTAAACTAAACTAATCAGGACAGTGAAACTAATTGGAGAACGGGGGGGGGGGGGGGGGGGGGGGGGGGAGGGGATACAATAAACTACAACTTCCTAAATACAGACGTCCTAAATCAATAACCAGGAGTAGACACGAGGATCTGTGTCAATGTCACCCTCCCAGATACCGGTGGTGCAGCGGGTAGAGCTGCTGCCTCACAGCGCCAGAGACCCGGGTTCGATCCCGACTACGGGCGCTGTCTGTACGGAGTTTGCAAGTTCTCCGGGACGTGCAGGTTTAGCTTGGTGTAAATGTAAATGATCCCTAGTGTGTGTAGGATAGTGTTAGTGTGCGGGGATCGCTGGCGGGCGCGGACTCGGTGGGCCGAAGGGCCTGTTTCCGCGTTGTATCTCTAAACTAAACATAACCACACGCGGGGGGGGGAGCTCCCAGCCGCCACGACTGATTCACGGGCGTCGTTCCTGAAATAGCTCGGCAGCAGAATCTTCTCACGGGCGATAAAGATAACGGCTGCTGATGGTGAGAGCTACATCCAGGTGTCGATATTTAACACCTTCACTTTTTAATTAACATCCAGACTTCCTGTGTTATGATCAGTGTCTAAGAAAGAATTGCAGATGCTGGAAAAATCGAAGGCAGACAAAAATGCTGGAGAAACTCAGCGGGTGAGGCAGCATCCTTCGCTCCATAAATGGCCTGTTGGCCTTTATAACAAGAGGAATCGAGCATAGGAGCAAAGAGATCCTTCTGCAGTTGTATAGGGCCCTTGTACACTCTGGAGTTTAGAAGGATGAGAGGAGATATCATTGAGACATATAAGATTGTTAAGGGTTTGGACACGCTAGAGGCAGGAAACATGTCCCCGATGTTGGGGGAGTCCAGAACCAGGGGCCACGCACAGTTTAAGAATAAGGGGTAAGCCATTTAGAAAGGAGACGAGGGAACACTTTTTCTCAGAGAGTTGTGAGTCTGTGGAATTCTCTGCCTCAGAGGGCGGTGGAGGCCGGTTCTCTGGATGCTTTCAAGAGAGAGCTAGATAGGGCTCTTAAAGATAGCGGAGTCAGGGGATATGGGGAGAAGGCAGGAACGGGGTACTGATTGGGGATGATCAGCCATGATAACATTGAATGATGGTGCTAGCTCGAAGGGCCGAATGGCCTCTACTCCTGCACCTATTGTCTATTGTCTTCATCTTCTTTCTAAAGGAACATCCTTTAATTCTGAGGCCGTGCCCTCTGGTCCTAGACTCTCTCGCTGGTTGAAACATCCTCTCCACATCCACTCTATCCGGGCCGTTAGCCGGTGCGGCAACAACATTAAGTACAGGCCACTGCTGACTTCCCGGCACCCGCGGTTCCAGAGCCGTGTTGCCGGAGTATCCGTGTTGCCGGATTATCCAACAGAGGTCACGGCCTCTGAGAGGAGTCCAACGGTACCGGAATGTTCCGCCTATGCCGTCGGGGGGGGGGGGGGGGGGCTGAGACGCGGGCCGGCAAAGTCGGCAATGGGAACGGATCTGGCCGCTGAGGTCGAGATCGGCCCCCTCGCCCGGCCTGGACGACACATTTTCTCGGGGAGTTCCGGGGAGGGATTTCAAGCGCTGCCTAGTGATTATTTCCGGATTAGAGGATTTGCGGTTGCGGGATGGTTGTCAGGCGGTTGCCGGGGGGTTGTCAGGCGGTTGCCGGGGGGGTTGTCGTGGGGTTGTCGGGCGGCCAGGGGTTTGTCGGGTGGTTGCCAGGGGGTTGTCGGGGCGGTTGCCAGGGGGTTGTCGGGGCGGTTGCCAGGGGGTTGTCGGGCGGTTGCCCGGGGGGTTGTCGGGCGGTTGCCAGGGGGTTGTCGGGCGGTTGCCGGGGGGGTTGTCGGCCGGTTGCCGGGGGGGGTTGTCGGGCGGTTGCCGGGGGTTGTGCCAGGGGGTTGTCGGGCGGTTGGCCGGGGGGTTGTCGGGTGGTTGCCGTGGGGGGGGTTGTCGGGCGGTTGCCGGGGGGTTGCCGGGGGGGTTGTCGGGCGGTTGCCAGGGGGGTTGTCGGGCGGTTGCCAGGGGGTTGTCGGGCGGTTGCCAGGGGGTTGTCGGGCGGTTGCCGGGCGGGCGGTCGGCGAGACTCCAGCATCACCCCAGTACCTGTGTTATGCTGGTTCTGTGTCTGTGCGTAACCAACAGCAGCCAGGAAGGTGCAGTGACCATTGGTCTCGCTGCCTGTCTTCCTCAACGATGGGTCATTGGGCCGGACACTAGGGACAAGGCAGAAAAGTCACATCACCCTCCCTGCCGGCACACGCATGGACAATTACAGCTCATTGTTACAGCGGCAACCATGATACCTGGCAACGCTGGGCTTGGTCTGCGGAGGCCCACGGCTGTATTTCTCCCTCAGTTCCCTCACTTTAAGGGACGGAAACGCAGCCATTGATCGCACCGCCTGTAAGATACACAACAGTGCACAGTAACACAACGAGGGTCCCACCCAGAAACGTCACCTATCCAAGTTCTCCACAGATGCTGCCTGACCTGCTGAGTTACTCCAGCACTCTGTGAAACGTCACCTATCCATGTTCTCCACAGATGCTGCCTGACCCACTGAGTTATGGTGCAGCAGGAAATAGGCAACGTTTTGGGCCGAAATCCTTCTGGAAATAGGCAACGTTTCAGGCCGAAACCCTTCTGGGTTTCGGCCCGAAACGTTGCCTATTTCCTTAGCTCCATAGATGCTGCTGCACCCGCTGAGTTACTCCAGCACTCTGTGTCTTTTTTTCACAATAATGTTACTGGGACGAGGTGGTTGGAGTTATGAGGTGAGAACAGATTGGCTCGTACAGAGTGTGGTAAACCAGCTTTATAACATGGGCCCAAAATACGACTCCAGCTTCTTGTCACAGACAATAGAGGTTGTCCATGTCTGATAGGGACGGGGGGGGGGGTGGGGGCTGGGTTGCTGCTGGCAACTTGGGGTGGAGTGGGGATGCACCATCCTCTCTCTGTTGCAAAGGCTGGAGGAATGAGGGCAGGGACATCATAGGAGCCATTCGGCCCATCGAGTCTACTCCGCCATTCAATCATGGCTGATCTATCTCTCCCTCAACACCATTCTCCTGCCTTCTCCCCATAACCCCTTACCAATAAAGAATCTGTCTATCTCTGCCTTAAAAATACACAAAGACTTGGCCCCCACAGCCGTCTGTGGCAATGAATTCCACAGATTCACCACCATCTGACTAAAGAAATTCCTCCCCATCTTCTTTCTAAAGGATCGTCCTTTAAATCTGAGGCCGTGCCCTCTGGTTCTAGACTCTCCCACTAGTGGAAACATCCTCTCCACATCCACTCTATCCAAGCATTTCACTGTTGGGTGAGTTTCAATGAGGTCTCCCCCTCATCCCTCGTCCAGCGATTACAAGCTGTGCTATTCCATTTGCACCTGCACCTGCACCAGCCCCACCTGCACCAGCCCCCCCTGCACCTGCACCAGCCCACCTGCCTGCACCCCACCGGCCCCACCTGCACCCGGCCCCTGCACCAGCCCCACCACCAGCCCCACCTGCACCGCCCCCCACCTGCACCAGCCCCCCCCTGCACCTGCCCCCAGCCCCCCCCTGCACCTGCACCCAGCCCCACCTGCACCTGCACCAGCCCCACCTGCACCAGCCCCACCTGCACCAGCCCCACCTGCACCAGCCCCACCTGCACCAGCCCCCCCTGCACCTGCACCAGCCCCCCCTGCACCTGCACCAGCCCCCCCTGCACCTGCACCGGCCCCACCTGCACCAGCCCCACCTGCACCTGCACCAGCCCCACCTGCACCAGCCCCACCTGCACCAGCCCCCCCTGCACCTGCACCAGCCCCACCTGCACCTGCACCGGCCCCACCTGCACCAGCCCCACCTGCACCGGCCCCACCTGCACCAGCCCCCCCTGCACCTGCACCAGCCCCCACCTGCACCTGCACCAGCCCCACCTGCACCGGCCCCACCTGCACCGGCCCCACCTGCACCGGCCCCACCTGCACCGGCCCCACCTGCACCAGCCCCACCTGCACCGGCCCCACCTGCACCGGCCCCACCTGCACCAGCCCCACCTGCACCTGCACCGGCCCCACCTGCACCGGCCCCACCTGCACCAGCCCCACCTGCACCTGCACCGGCCCCACCTGCACCAGCCCCACCTGCACCGGCCCCACCTGCACCGGCCCCACCTGCACCGGCCCCACCTGCACCGGCCCCACCTGCACCGGCCCCACCTGCACCAGCCCCACCTGCACCTGCACCGGCCCCACCTGCACCAGCCCCACCTGCACCTGCACCGGCCCCACCTGCACCAGCCCCACCTGCACCGGCCCCACCTGCACCGGCCCCACCTGCACCTGCACCGGCCCCACCTGCACCGGCCCCACCTGCACCAGCCCCACCTGCACCTGCACCGGCCCCACCTGCACCGGCCCCACCTGCACCAGCCCCACCTGCACCAGCCCCCACCTGCACCAGCCCCACCTGCACCTGCACCAGCCCCACCTGCACCGGCCCCACCTGCACCAGCCCCACCTGCACCTGCACCGGCCCCACCTGCACCGGCCCCACCTGCACCGGCCCCACCTGCACCGGCCCCACCTGCACCAGCCCCACCTGCACCTGCACCGGCCCCACCTGCACCACCCCCACCTGCACCAGCCCCACCCCCACCTGCACCGGCCCCACCTGCACCAGCCCCACCTGCACCAGCCCCACCTGCACCTGCACCGGCCCCACCTGCACCACCCCCACCTGCACCAGCCCCACCCCACCTGCTGCACCGGCCCCACCTGCACCACCCCCACCTGCACCAGCCCCACCAGCCCCACCCCCACCTGCACCACCCCCACCTGCACCGGCCCCACCTGCACCAGCCCCACCCCCACCTGCACCACCCCCACCTGCACCAGCCCCACCTGCACCAGCCCCTCCTGCACCAGCCCCACCCCCACCTGCACCAGCCCCACCCCCACCTGCACCAGCCCCACCCCCACCTGCACCAGCCCCTCCTGCACCAGCCCCACCCCCACCAGCCCCACCTGCACCAGCCCCACCCCACCAGCACCAGCCCCCCACCTGCACCTGCACCAGCCCCACCCCCACCTGCACCACCCCCACCTGCACCAGCCCCACCTGCACCAGCCCCACCCCCACCTGCACCAGCCCCTCCTGCACCAGCCCCTCCTGCACCTGCACCAGCCCCACCCCCACCTGCACCAGCCCCTCCTGCACCTGCACCAGCCCCACCCCCACCTGCACCAGCCCCACCCCCACCAGCCCCACCCCCACCAGCCCCACCCCCACCCCCACCTGCACCGGCCCCCACCCCCCACCCCCACCCCCACCTGCACCGGCCCCACCCCCACCAGCCCCACCCCCACCAGCCCCCACCCCCACCAGCCCCACCCCCACCAGCCCCTCCTGCACCAGCCCCACCTGCATCATTCCCACCTATATCAGTCTCACCTGCATGAGTCCCACGGGTTCCAGAACCTTCCTTGCCATCATCTCCCGGCTTAACCCGAACGAAACCTCCTCGATACTCTGGCACCGCCCGATCCACCTGTGACACAAAGCGGCTGAGAGTCGCGCAGGAACGTGAAATTGTCATCACAGAACAACAAACTACCCACTTGCAGCGGCACAGCAGTGTAAACACATCACTGCATTACTCCTTGTAACACAGGAGGCTGACGGGCATCTTATAGTTTAGTTTAGAGATACAGCGCGGAAACAGGCCCTTTGGCCCACCGAGTCCGCGCCGACCAGCGATCCCCGCACACTAACACTATCCTACACACACACACTGGGGACAATTTACATTTACACCAAGCCAATTAACCTACAAACCCGCATGTCTTTGGAGTGTGGGAGGAAACGGAAGATCTCGGAGAAAACCCGCGCATGTCACGGGGAGAACGTGCAAACTCCGTACAGACAGCACCCGCAGTCGGGATCGAACCTGGGTCTCTGGCGCTGTGAGGCAGCAGCTCTACCCACTGCTCCACCGTGACGAGCTTATGTATAAATTCATGAGGGGAATAGATAGGGTGAACGTACAGAGTCTTTTACCCAGAGTTGAGGAATCAAGAACCAGGGACATGGGTTGAAGGTGAGAGGGGAAAGATCTTATAAGATTTAAGAGGGACAACTTTTCACACTTCCTATAATCTTGGTTATAATAATGAAGTGCGATATAAATCAGAACGATTGTTTTCTCCTCAGGTTCAAGTTACGTTACATTTATTGTCACATACACCAATGAGTGCAGTGATATATCAGTTACTATGTAGCCACACAAATAAAATATCAATGTTCCATCCTCCACATGTTTCCGGCACATTCCACCTACTCTGCCAGCTGAGCCCATATCGCCAGGGCAACCCGCAGCATCACCTCCGAACCCTCGAAGAAGATGGCATCGAAGATCCAGATGACGGAGTCTTTGGGCAGACAGGAGGTGAAGAGGGTGAGGAGCCAGTGCATGGTGACCACACTGTGGAGCGGCAACACACACCTCCCTGTGGGAGACAAGGGCGGGCACACGTCAACATCCAACACTGTCACACACAGTTCACAAGCTCTAGGTGTCAGCTGATCTACATCAGTGAGACCAAGCGTAGGCTTGGCGATCGCTTCGCCCAACACCTCCGCTCGGTCCGCATTAACCAACCTGATCTCCCGGTGGCTCAGCACTTCAACCCCCTCCCATTCCCAATCCGACCTTTCTGTCCTGGGTCTCCTCCATGGCCAGAGTGAGCACCACCGTAAATTGGAGGAGCAGCACCTCATATTCAGCTTGGGCAGTCTGCACCCTAGCGGCATAAACATTGACTTCTCCAATTTCCGGTAGCCCTTGCTGTCTCCTCCCCTTCTCAGCTCTCCCTCAACCCTCGGGCTCCTCCTATTCCTTTCTCCTTTCTTCTTCCCACCCTACATCAGTCTGAAGAAGGGGTTTGGCCTGAAACGTTGTCCATTTCCTTTGCTCCATAGATGATGCTGCACCCGCTGGGTTTCTCCAGCATTTTTGTCCACCTCATAACTCACACACTTCCCCCGGCAGGCCAAGGCAACACCACACGGTCAGGCGGAACATGTTCGAGTTGGGAAACTTCGGACAGATTGTAGTGGAGGGTGGGGAAAGCTGGAAGAGAGGTGGGCAAAGCTGGGACAAAGCCTGGTGAGTGATTGGCGGACTCACTCATGTGGTGGGATCGTAGATCGTGAAGATGGTTGTGGAAGATTCCAGTGGGGTCTTCTTGTTTAAGATGGCCAGCCCTGGCCAGCAGTCTGTTCGGTTTTTCATCTTTTTGTTATTTTAGTGTTTGTTAAAAGTTAGATTTAATGTAATTCGGTTTATTTTATGCGGGGGGGGGGGGGATCTGGGATTGCTCCCACCGTGGCCTGCGGACTCACCAACAAGGGCTCGCATTCACGGGAGAGGCAAGTCGGGAGCTCCAACGCAGAAGGTTCGACCAGCCCCGACGCGAGGTTTCATCGCCCAGCGCGCGGAGCTGACAAGCCTCGACAAGAAGGGCCTGAACGCCACCGGCTACGGGAGTCAAAATTATCCCGTCAACGGAGGCCCATGACCGAGGAAGAACAATAGGGAAGGACAAACTTTATTTGGCCTTCCATCACAGTGAGGAATGTGCAGGAGTCACTGTGGTGGATGTTGATGTTCAAATGTGTTTTTTGAGTCTGTTGCTTTTTTTAAATTGTATGACTGACCTGGCCAGTGAAATTCCTCATATGTTGCAAAACATACTTGGCGAAAAAAATCTGATTCTGATTCTGAAAAGAAGGAACTGTAGATGCTGGAAAAATCGAAGGTGGACAAAAATGCTGGAGAAACTCAGCGGGTGCAGCAGCATCTATGGAGTGAAGGAAATAGGCAACGTTTCGGGCCGAAACCCTTCCGGGTTTCGGCCCGAAACGTTGCCTATTTCCAAAAGGATTTCGGCCCGAAACGTTGCCTATTTCCAGAAGGGTTTCGGCCCGAAACGTTGCCTATTTCCAAAAGGATTTCGGCCCGAAACGTTGCCTATTTCCAAAAGGATTTCGGCCCGAAACGTTGCCTATTTCCAAAAGAGCGAAGGAAAAAGGCAACGTTTCGGGCCGAAACCCTTGGGTCTCCACAGATGCTGCCTCACCAGCTGAGTTACTCCAGCACTCTGTGAAACGTCACCTATCCATGTGCTCCATAGATGCTGCCTGACCCGCTGAGTTACTCCAGCACTCTGTGAAACGTCACCTATCCATGTTCTCCACAGATGCTGCCTGACCCGCTGAGTTACTCCAGCACTCTGTGAAACGTCACCTATCCATGTTCTCCACAGATGCTGCCTGACCCACTGAGTTAGTTACTCCAGCACTCTGTGCCTTTAATTGAAGTGCAAGGACCCTGTGCTCCACACTCACCATCGCTAGCTTGCTTGGCCGCCCGGTACAGATGTTCCAGATGTTGCCAGAGGTCGGGCAGCTGGATCTTGAGCAGCTCATGAAAGACGGTCACGTCAACAGTCAGGGCGCTGATGCTGTTGGCAAAGTAACTGTCTGGAAGCACGTGGTCCAGGAGATAGAGGAGGACCTGGAGGGGGGGAGACAAGGCATGTAAACGGCAAGAGAACAGAATGTGAATACACAATACAGAATATGGAACAGGACATGGACAGGGGAAAGGAGAAGGTAGACACAAGTGCTGGAGAATCTCAGCGGGTGCAGCAGCATCTATGGAGCGAAGGAAATAGGCAACGTTTCGGGACGAAATCCTTTTGGAAATAGGCAACGTTTCGGGACGAAACCCTTCCGGGTTTCGGCACGAAACGTCGCCTATTTCCTACGCTCCATAGATGCTGAGTTTCTCCAGCACTTTTGTCTACCTTCGATTTTCCAGCATCTGCAGTTCCTTCTTAAACAGGGAAAAGGAGACACAGGAACTGCAGTCGCTGGTTTACTAAAAAAAACACACAAAGTGCTGGAGTAACTCAGGCAGCCTCTCATTCTGTGGAGAACATGGACAGGTCTATCCATATACTCCAGACATGCTGCCTGACCCGTGGAGTTGCTCCAGCACTCTGTGTCTTTCTTCGATGGGAGTGGGGAGATGGTTTGGTTCAGTGATGCCCAACCAAAGGGGCCATAGCAAATCTCAGTGGGGCCACAGGTTCAATGAAGGGGGCCACAGAGCTACCACCCTGTTTTGCCTCCAAAATGTCAGTTCTAATAAATTTAAATCTATGTAGTTGAAATATATTTTTAATGTATGATTATAAATAGTTGTTTTATTGAACCCACAAAATATTTTAGATGTTTGTGATAGAATAAACAAGAATATATAATTAATAGACATTGATATTTATGGAAGGTACTTTAATATTGAAGTACTTTTTTTCCGCTAATAATGTCGGGGGGGGGGGGGGGGGGGGGGGGGGGGGGGGGGGGGGGGGGGGCACAGAAAAATTACAAGATCCCAATGGGGCCATGAGCTAAAAAAGGTTGTGAACCACTGGTTTAGTTGCCCATTAGAAGATTGAGGGGGGATCTTATAGAAACGTACAAAATTCTCTGCCACAGAAGGTAGTTGAGGCAACAGTTCATTGGCTATATTTAAGAGGGAGTTAGATGTGGCCCTTGTGGCTAAAGGGATCAGGGGGGATGGAGAGAAGGCAGGTACAGGATACTGAGTTGGATGATCAGCCATGATCATATTGAATGGCGGTGCAGGCTCGAAGGGCCGAGTGGCCTACTCCTGCACCTATTGTCATGTTTCTATGTTCCAACAATGTGGTGACTGACCTTTAAGGCTGCTCCCTCGTCGCTCCCCATGGCGGCGAGGATGACAGCCGCTGGCGTGATGAATCCCTGGCAGTAGCCCGTGTGTTGGTTCCAGCGAGCGTACGCCACCAGCAGGCGCTTGAGCGCGGCCAGGAAACGTTTCAGGTCAGCGCCGCCGTATTGCTTCAGGCTGGACTGGCGCAGATCCTGCAAGCAAACGTCCAGAGAAAACATCAGTAGCACAGTGGTGCAGCAGCAGTTACTGCATGGGGGCGCAGCGACAGTGTTGCTGCATGGGGGCGCAGCGGTAGAGTTGCTGCATGGGGGCGCAGCGGGAGAGTTACTGCATGGGGGCGCAATGAAGAGAACAAAATAGTTCTGATTTATATCGCATTACATTATTATAACCAAGATTATAGAAAGTATGAAAAGTTGTCCCTCAAATCCAACTGAACTGGAGTTTAGAGGAATGAGGGGGAACCTCATTGAAACTTACAGAATAGTGAAAGGCCTGGATAGAGTGGATGTGGAGAGGATGTTTCCACTAGTGGGAGAGTCTAGGACTAGAGGGCACGGCCACAGAATTTTAAGGACGATCCTTTAGGAAGGAGATGAGGAGGAATTTCTTGAGTCAGAGGGTGGTGAATCTGTAGGATTCATTGCCACAGACGGCTGTGGAGGCCACAAGTCAGTGGATATTTTTAAAGCCGAGATAGATAGATTCTTGATTAGTGCGGGTGTCAGGGGTTATGGGGAGAAGGCAGGAGAATGGGGTTAGGAGGGAGAGATACATAGATCAGCCATGATTGAATGTTGGAGTAGGTTTGATGGACCGAATGGCCTAATTCTGCTCCTGGAACTGATGAACATTGACAGCCAGTGAGTGAGAGGGAGGGGGGGGGGGGGGGGGGGGGGGGGGGCTTGTGATGACGTACCTTCTCCACTCGCACTCCCAACACATCCTGGTCCAGGCCCGCCATCACCCTCTCCACTGTCTTCCCCCAATCCACAGCGATGGTGTCGAGATAGTGATCAGCCATCATCACCCACATCTGCAACAGGAGGGGACAGAGATTGAGCAAGGATGTTGGCAGGACTTGAGGGTGTGAGCTACAGGGAGAGGTTGAGCAGGCTGGGTCTCTATTCCATGCAGCGCGGGAGGATGAGGGGTGATATTATAGAGGTGTATAAAATCATGAGAGGAATAGATCGGGTAGACGCACAGAGTCTCTTGCCCAGAGTAGGGGAATCGAGGATCAGAGGACATGGGTTCAAGGTGAAGGGGAAATGACTTAATAGAAATCTGCGGGGCAACTTTTCACACAAAGGGTGGTGGATGTATTGAACAAGATGCCAGAGGAGGTAGTTGCTTTAAGATAAGGTAAGGACTTTAAGAAACAGTTAGACTTACAAACTTACAAAATTCTTAATGGGGTTGGACAGGCTAGATGCAGGAAGATTGTTCCCGATGTTAGGGAAGTCCAGGACAAGGGATCACAGCTTAAGGATAAGGGGGAAATCCTTTAAAACCGAGATGAGAAGAACTTTTTTCACGCAGAGAGTGGTGAATCTCTGGAACTCTCTGCCACAGAGGGTAGCTGAGGCCAGTTCATTGGCTATATTTAAGAGGGAGTTAGATGTGGCCCTTGTGGCTAAGGGGATCAGGGGGTATGGAGAGAAGGCAGGTACGGGATACTGAGTTGGATGATCAGCCATGATCATATTGAATGGCGGTGCAGGCTCGAAGGGCCGAATGGCCTACTCCTGCACCTAATTTCTATGTTTCTATGTTTCTAGACAGGTATATGGATAGGACAGGTTTGGAGGGATATGGACCAAATGCAGGCAGGTGGGACTAGTGTAGCTGGGACATGTTGGCCAGTGTGGGCAAGTTGGGCTGAAGGGCCTGTTTCCGTGCTGTATCATTCTATCAAGCCAACATGAGCCCACAGACGAACACTGTGTCCGCGTCCACAGTTTGTTACCAATTGCGCTAAATATTCCTAACAACATTACAGACGGCAGATGCTTGCATCTAACAAGCTGTATCTGTGAATATCAAATTCCAGAGGACACAGCTTTAAGGTGATCTCCTGTGTGGAGCGTAGTGTAGATGTGCGGGGATCGCAGGTCCCTAGTGTGTGTGGGGGGGGTCGGTAGAGTTGTGAAGTTTCAAGGAGATGTTTCAATGAGGAGGAATCTCTTTGGTCAGAGGGTGGTGAATCTGTAGGATTCATTGCCACAGACGGCTGTGGAGGCCACAAGTCTGGGTATATTTAAGGCAGAGATAGATAGGTTCTTGATTGGTGCGGGTGTCAGGGGTTAGGGGGAGAAGGCAGGAGAATGGGGTTAGGAGGGAGAGATAGATCAGCCATCGGTAGACAAAAGTGCTGGAGAAACTCAGCGGGTGCAGCAGCATCTATGGAGCGAAGGAAATAGGCAACGTTTCGGGCCGAAACCCGAAAGGGTTTCGGCCCGAAACGTTGCCTATTTCCTATAGCAGTGATTGTTCATCTCTTTGCATGGGGCGAAGGAAACATTGCCTATTTCCTTCGCTCCATAGATGCTGCTGCACCCGCTGAGTTTCTCCAGCATTTTTGTCTACCTTCGATTTTCCAGCATCTGGCAGTTCCTTCTTGAAAACGATAGATCAGCCATGAGGGAATGGCAGAGTAGACTTGATGGGCCGAATGGCCTAATTCTACTCCTATCACTTGTGACCTTATACACCACTCACCCGCTGTCTCCATGCAGAGGGTATTCCAGCTGGGAGCCACACGATTGGCCTGCAAGTGTCCACCCACTGAAAACACAAACACACACATACACACAGCGGGAAGGTCAGTGTTTGCAAACGTAGCATATTTACATTTAGTTTAGTATAGACACACAGCGCGGAAACAGGCCCTTCGACCCACCGAGTCCATGCCTACCAGCGATCCCCGCACACACACACACACTAGGGACAATTTACATTTATACCAAGCCAATTAACCTACAAACCTGCACGTCTTTGGAGTGTGGGAGGAAACCGATGATTGATCGCACATCAATCAATACTGGACTTTCCCACTCGTCACTTTAACTTCATGTTTAAAAGGGAGTTAGATGTGGCCCTTGTGGCTAAAGGGATCAGGGGGTATGGAGAGAAGGCAGGGATGGGATACTGAGTTGGATGATCAGCCATGATCATATTGAATGGTGGTGTAGGCTCGAAGGGCCGAATGGCCTCTACTCCTGCACCTATTGTCTATGTTTCTATGTTTCTGTGTATCTTGTGTGTTAATGACAGTTGGCGGATCAATTTCCCTCCTGGGATCAATAACGTTCTATCGTATGGTATCATCGTATCCTGGAGAAACCCACGCAGGTCATGGGGAGAACGTACAAACTCCGTACAGGCAGCACCCGTAGTCGGGATCGAACCTGGGTCTCGGGCGCTGTAAGGCAGCAGCTCTACCCGCTGCGCCACCGTGCGGCCCTAATGCTGCAATCGTGAGCAAAACACAAAGTGTCGGAGAAGCTCAGCTGGTCAGGCAGCATCTGTGGATAAATGGGCAGGCAACGTTGGGAGAACAGAGATGAGGAGGAATGGGTGGTGAATCTGTGGATTTCATTGCCACGGGCGGCTGTGGAGGCAAGGAGGATTTTTAAAGCGGAGTTTAATATGTTCTTGATTAGTGCGGGTGTCAGGGGTTATGGGGAGAAGGCAGGAGAATGGGGTTGAGAGGGAGAGATAGATCGAATGGGCCGAATGGCCTAATTCTGCTCCTGCCTCATGCTTTTGGGTCAGGGCCCTTCGTCAGACCAGAGTCAGGGGGAAGGGAAACAAGAGATATAGGGTTAGGATTATATCTCTCGTTTTTCCGCTCCCCTGACTCTCAGTCTGTAGAAGGGTCTCGACCTGAAATGTCACCCATTCCTTCTCTGCAGAGATGCTGCCCGTCCCGCTGAGTTACAGAAACATAGTTACTCCAGTATATTGCGTCTATCTTCGGTTTAAACCAGCATCTGCAGTTCCTTTACTACACATGTTGATAGTCCAATAGTGGTGAGCTGCAGTTTGTGACGTTAGAAGTGTTTTCTGGAGCTGGGGATTGGTGGGTCGAAAGGCCTGTTTCCGCACTGTATCTCTAAACTAAACTGGTCCATGCCTCGAGAGTCGTATTCAATGCCGCTGCCAACAATAGATAGACACAAAAAGCTGGAGTAACTCAGCGGGACAGGCAGCATCCCTGGAGAGAAGAAATGGGTGACTTTTCGGGTCGAGAACCACCTTCAGACCCAAATATTCCTTCTCTCCAGAGATGCTGCCTGTCCCGCTGAGTTACTCCAGCATTTTAAACAATAGAAAATAGACAATTGGTGCAGGAGTAGAGGCCATTCGGCCCTTCGATCCAGCACCGCCATTCAATGTGATCATGGCTGACCATCCCCAATCAGTACCCCGTTCCTGCCTTCTCCCCATATCCCCTGACTCCGCTATCTTTAAGAGCCCTATCTAGCTCTCTCTTGAAAGCATCCAGAGAACTGGCCTCCACCGCTCTCTGAGGCTGAGAATTCCACAGACTCACAACTCTCTGTGAGAAAAAGTGTTTCCTCGTCTCCGTTCTAAATGGCTTACCCCTTATTCTTAAACTGTGTGGCCCCTGGTTCTGGACTCCCCCAACATCGGGAACATGTTTCCTGCCTCTAGCGTGTCCAAAGCCTTAGTAATCTTGTCTCTATCTTCGGTGAAAACCAGCACCTGCAGTTCATTCCCACACATTTCTGCTGCCAACAAACCTGCTGAAAGCCATCGTGATCCACCAGGTTTCCTCCGCCTCGCTTTAGCCTCGTGTCAACGCCTGGAGACACCAACACACAGTTAACACAACGCAGACGCCCCTCACAGCTGACACACACAAATAACACACAGCGGAAAAGCTGTCTGCCAAATAGTTCAAGTCAGGGGTTATGGGGAGAAGGCAGGAGAATGGGGTTAGGAGGGAGAGATAGATCAGCCGTGATTGAATGGCGGAGTGGACTCGATGGGCCGAATGGACTAATTTTGATCCAATGGGATGGGGGAGATCTTGGGGCAAATAACATCAGGGACCCCCTCCCCCCCAACCTGACCATGGATCCGGGACGGGGGGGGTGGGGGGGATGTGAGAGGGGTTGGGGTGAAAGACTGAGGGGGGGGGGGAGAGAGTAGGGGACACACAATATCAGAGACCCCTCTCCCTGGGCACTGAGTGGGGTGGTGGGGGTTATGGAGGGGGAGGGGGTGTGAGGAGGTAGAGGAGAGGGGAGGGGAGGGGAGGAGAGGGGGGAGGGGGGGCTCGATCGGGGTCAGAGGGGGGGGGAAGGTAGAGGATGTGGGAGAAACGGGAGAGGGGATGGAGGAGAGGGGGGGAGGGGGAGAGAGAGGAGAGAGGGGAGAGGGGAGAGAGGGGAGAGAGGGAGAGAGGGGAGAGGGGGGGAGAGGGGGAGAGAGGAGAGAGAGGGGAGAGGGGAGAGAGGGAGAGGGGGGAGAGGGGGAGAGGAGGGGAGACGGGAGAGGGGGAGAGGGGGAGAGAGGGAGGGAGAGAGGGAGAGGGAGAGGGGAGAGAGGGAGAGGGGAGAGGGGGAGGGGAGAGGGGGAGGGGAGGAGGGGGGGGGGGGAGAGAGGGGGGAGGGGAGAGGGAGGGGGGGGGGAGGGGAGAGGGAAGGTGAGGGGAGGGAGGAGGGGAGAGAGGGAGGAGAGGAGGGGAGGGGAGGAGAGGAGGAGAGAGGGGAGAAGAGGAGGGAGAGAGAGAGGGGGAGAGGAGGAGAGGGGGAGGGAGAGAGGGGAGAGGGAGAAGAGAAATAGGGAGGGGAGAAAGAGGGGGGGGGAGAGAGGGAGGGAGATAGATTGTAGAGAGGGAAGGGGAGAGAGGGAGGGCGAAAAGAAGGGGGGAGAGAGGGGGAGAGGGGGTGAGAGAGAGAGGGAGAGAGAGGAGAGAGGGAGAGAGGGGAGAGAGAGGGGGAGAGAGAGGGAGAGAGAGGAGAGAGAGAGAGAGAAGGGGGGAGAGAGAGGGGAGAGGGGAGGATGGGGAGAGGGGAGAGAGGGGAGAGGGGAGGGGAGAGAGAGGGGCCGGTGCCGCTACCTGTGTCCGTGTCCCGGGGCCGCTGTAGACGAGGCGCTGCCCGGGAGATTCGCCTCCTTTTCCGCAGGACTTCGCCGACGACCTGCCCGAGGCTGCGGCTCCTCCAGCGGCCGCTGTCCCGCCCCGAGGCCGCTCGGCCCGCCGCGCTCATGCCCGCCCCGACCCCCGACCCCCCGACCCGCAGCCCCCCGCTCCCCACCCGCCCGCTCGATCCCGGCGTTAATGCAGCGGCTGCTCGTCGCCCGTCCCCGACCCAGCGCTGCTGCACCTCCTCCTCTCCTCCCCCTCCCCCCCGTCCCTCTCTCCTCCCTCCCTCTCTCTCTCTCCTCTCTCTCTCTCTCCCTCTCTCTCTCTCTCTCTCCCTCTCTCTCTCTCTCTTTCTCTCTCTTTCTTTCTCTCTCTCTCTCTCTTCTCTCTTTCACTCTCTCTCGTTCTCTCTTGTTCTCTCTTTTCCTCGCTCTTTTCCTCTCTCCCTCTCACTCTCTCCCTCTCTCTTTTTCTTTCTTTCTCTCTCTTTCTTCCTCTCTCTCTCCCCTCTCTCTCTCTCTCCCTTCCCCTCTCTCTCTCTCCCTCTCTCTCCCTCTCTCTCTCCCTTTCTCCCCCTCCTTCCCCCTTATCTCCTCTCTCTCTCCCCCCCTTCTCTCTCTCCCCCCCCCTCCCCTGTCCCCTCTCTCTCACCCTATGCCAGGGTCCCGGCAGCTGCACAAACTCTACAAGGGTCATTCCCTCCACAGACGCTGCCTGACCCTGCTGAGTTCCTCCAGCGCCATGCGATTGCCCCCCCCCCCCAGAATACCAGGGCTAAAGATGATTTATTCCCCCCCCAACGGTTTAGGGGAGGTGGGCGTGAGAAGTTAAAATTAATCTCCCACATTGTCGACTCAAGGAACTGCAGAAGCTGGGATCATGAGTGAAAACCGCAGAGTGCTGGAGGAACTCCGGAGGTCAGGCAGCATCTGTGGTGGGAGTGGACTGACGACGTTATGGGTCAGGACCCTTGGGCAAGACTGGAGTGGTCAGAAGAAAGGTCCCACCCCCAAATATCACCTGTCCATTCCCTCCACAGACGCCGCCTGACCCACTCAGTTCCTCCAGCGCCTTGTGTTGAACATTCTGTCGATGCGATTATGAGAAGCATAGAAATGGTAGACAGTCAGAACCTTCTCCCCAGGATGGAAAATAAACAAATACTAGCGAGATATGGGGGTGGGGTGGGGGGGGAAAGAAAGCTGGAAACATAGAAACATAGACAATAGGTGCAGGAGTAGAGGCCATTCGGCCCTTCGAGCCTGCACCATTCGCCATTCAATATGATCACGGCTGATCATCCAACTTAGTATCCCGTACCTGCCTTCTCTCCATACCCCCTGATCCCTTTAGCCACAAGGGCCACATCTAACTCCCTCTTAAATATAGCCAATGAACTGGCCTCGACTACCCTCTGCGGCAGAGATTTCCAGAGATTCACCACTCGGGACAGGGCAGGACAACTGAGGCAGCACGGTGGTGCAGCGGGTAGAGCTGCTGCCTCACAGCGCCAGAGACCCGGGTTCCACCCTGACTACAGGCGCTGTCTGTACGGAGTTTGCACGTTCTCCCCGTGACCTGCGTGGGTTTTCTCCGGGTGCTCCGGTTTCCTCCCACACTCCCAGACGTGCTGGTTTGCAAGTTAGTTTGCTTGGGTAAATATCGTGAAATTGTCCCTGGTGTGTGTGGGATAGTGCTAGTGTACGGGGAGAACGTGGTCACGGTGGGCCGAAGGGCCTGTTTCCACGCTGTACCTCTAAAGTCTAAAGACAATAGACAATAGGTGCAGGAGTAGGCCATTCGGCCCTTCGAGCCAGCACCGCTATTCACTTTGATCATGGCTGATCATCCCCAATCAGTACCCCGTTCCTGCCTTCTCCCCATATCCCCTGACTCCCCTATCTTTAAGAGCCCTATGTAGCTCTCTCTTGAAAGCATCCAGAGAACCGGCCTCCACCGCCCTCTGAGGCAGAGAATTCCACAGACTCACCACACTCTGTGAGAAAAAGTGTTTCCTCGTCTCCGTTCTAAATGGCCGACCCCTTATTCTTAAAGCCAGGTCAGTAATAGATGAGGGGGGATTTTGATCGGCTGATGATTGGACCAAGGCTTGAGATGAACAGACAGGAGCTGCGAGATGAAGGAGAGGTATTCCTGTTGCTGTCCACCAGAGGGTGAAGTCTTCACACTCAGTACGAGTGCTGTGTGCTGGCCGGCTGGCTGCATGGACCGACCCTCACCCCCTATACACAGCGAAGATAGACACAAGGTGCTGGAGTAACTCAGTGAGTCAGGCAGCATCTCTGCAGGAAAGGAATAGGTGACGTTTTCGGGACGAGGCCAAACATTTACATCAATCTTTCACAGCGGCAGGATGATAAATAAACTTTTGAATTATATGGATTGTGAACATATAAAATAATGTGAGGCATAGATAGGGTAGATAGTAGCGGTAGAGTTGCTGCCTCACAGCAACAGAGACCCAGGTTCGATCCTGGCTACAGGTGCTGTCTGTACGGAGTTTGCACGTTTTCCCCAGTGACCGCCTGGGTTTTCTCCGGGTGCTCCGGTTTCCTCCCACATCACAAAGACGTGCGGGTTTGTAGGTTAATCGGCCCCTCTGTAAATTGCCCCCTAGTGTGTAGGGAGTGGATGAGAAAGTGGGATAGTATAGAACTGGTGTGAACGGGTGATCGATGGTCAGCACGGACTCAGTGGGCTGAAGGGCCTGTTTCCGTGCTGTATCTCTAAACTAGTGTTACCAACCGTCCCGTATTAGCCGGGACATCCCGTATATTGGGCTAAATTGGTTTGTCCCGTACGGGACCGCCCTTGTCCCGTATTTGACCGCTACTACTCGGGTCGAGGGGACTGTCGGGTCGGAGCGCCGCTTCCGGAGCCCCGCCTCACCCGTCCCGACATAGTGCAGCCCGTGGAGCGCAGCAGCAGCAGCAGCAGCAGCGCCTCGACCGTGGCCCCGTCGGTCGGTCGGCAGCCCGGCCAGCTGTCTGACCTTCGGACCTTCACTTACCGACACCACCCTCCTTCTCACAGCCGATCATCGGTTCATGAGTTGGACGGGGTGCCGGACTTTGCGCGCGGCCCCCAGGCCAAAATTCCTCAGCTGGCTCCACCCGCCGGCTGGGCTTTGTGTGTAGTCCAGCACCCGGGGCCAACTCATCATTCACCCAGACACGGCCCAGTCGGTCAACCAATTGCCGTGGGGAATTTGACCCGTATTTTGACCTTTTGTCGCCTATTTGTGAGTGTGACAGTTGTCATCTTTAAACTAAATAAAACAGAAGTGATCAGGAACTATTCCCATTGGGGAGTTTTATCCGTGTGGTTAGGTACTTGTGTTAAGACTCGTCTCAAACAAGGAAGTGGTGAATTTAATTTTCACGAAACTAAAGGGAGTTTTCCCTTCTGCATTTTATTCCTCTGCACAAGTTGTATCTCCGTCAGAATCCAGAACGTTTTCCCAGGTAGATCCCTCGGTAAAGATCCCTCGGTGGTTATGTCCTGTAGACTCCCCCTGGTCTCCAACTGTCGGGGGCTGCCTGTACGGAGCTTGTACACTCTCCCCGTGACCTCCGTCCCTAGTGTGTGGGACAGTGCTGGTGTACGAGGTAATCGCTGGTCGGCACGGACGCGGTGGGCCGAAGGGCCTGTTTCCGCGCTGTATCTCTAAAGTCTACGTCCTAGCCCCGTATGAGTTGACCCCAAAATACTCCACCTCACACCTGTCGGGCTTCACCTACACCTGTCCACGCTCCTCCCCAACCTTCACCTGACCTACATCCTGCAGATTGCGTACAGTTTTGGTCTCCTAATCTGAGGAAAGACATTCTTGCCATAGAGGGAGTACAGAGAAGGTTCACCAGACTGATTCCTGGGATGGCAGGACTTTCATATGAAGAAAGACTGGATAGACTCGGCTTGTACTCGCTAGAATTTAGAAGATTGAGGGGGGATCTTATAGAAACTTACAAAATTCTTAAGGGGTTGGACAGGCTAGATGCAGGAAGATTGTTCCCGATGTTGGTGATGTCCAGAACAAGGCGTGAGAACATTTTTTTTTTCACACAGAGTGGTGAGTCTGGCCATTTTGCAACTTTTAACTTCTTTAATTGTAGCTCACTCAGATAGTCGAAAGGTTTAGGGAAGTGATAGCTATAAAAACAAGAATACTTTTTCAACAGATGGGTAGATTTTCAGACCATGACAATCAGTGATTATGAGCTCCAGATCATAGCACATCCTTTGATTTCATGCCGCTAACGGCAGGACTTTCCCATCTTTACTTTCCCAGCTCCAGCGCCAGCGAGTTTGTGTATATTCAGCACTGTAACCACAGTCAGTGGAGAATTGTGAATCCACCACAGATCAGGACTGGATCCCAAAACTGCAGCATATGTGGAAACGGGGCTGATAGTGCAAAAAACAAGTCATTACAGCTGCAAGCTGGACTCACCATCAAGACAGTAAGGAAATTGCAGTGTTAGCATTATTTATATATATATATTTATTTAGTGTGTATGTGTGTGTGTGTGTATATATATTTAATTACTGTAAATAGCACAGTTCCAAAGGATTCTTGTTCAAAGTTTCAAATTTATTCAAAGAAAACGTCATCAAATATAATTCTTGTATAATCTTCCAGTTTTTACAATTCTGACAAATACATTTTGTAATGAAAAAGGACCATATAGACTATCAGCAGTTTGCCAGCAGAGATGCTGATCTCTCTTCAGTATAAGGTTTGTTGATCATTTATTTAACATTTACACCGTGGTTTACTTTTCTACCCGTAGAGATTTATTGGCAGCATCTTCAGTGCTGAAACGACTCGCCACTAAGCAAGTTCATCGTCATTGACCTCCCCGACATAACAATCAAAGCATTAATACACGGTCTTACTGGCCACTTTATTCTACTGGGTCAAGTCATTTGCTGTGGCCGTTTGATTTCATGTTGGAAAGGGGAACATTATTATGTTGGCACCAGCAAAAATAAAGAATAAATCATAGCCTGCAAAATACATCAATTACAAAAATAGATAACAAGACAAATGCACCTCACACACAGGGTTTAAATCTGTAATACTTCCGTGTTATGTTCGCTTGCAAACCGCCCGTGATGGGGAAAGATTGATGCACCTATCAATAAAGCAAGAGTCCTGGCCTTTGCTCTCTGGAAGAACACGGTCTTTGATTCATTTCATTCTGTACAAAAGTATGTGTAAGTAAATCTAACATGATTTGATGAATATGATGCCCCAAAGTCACGTTGCAGGACACTACGGGGCAGATCCTGTGACAGCCTAACACTCCTTATTTATTCAACATCCTCTCTTTATCTTAAACTAATTTATGTAACAAATAATACAAATGCAATTACTTCTCTTTCAAAGGTACTTTGGAAAATTCCTTACAATATTTTAATCAGATAAACACACCGCTAACAGAGTGAGCTGATTTATATTTGTATAAAAATGACAGTTTTTGCATAATTTAAGATCTGGTAATGAGATTGTAGGTTTATATCAACAGTGACTGAACACGTGATCTCGTAAAGCAGCAAAGATCAGACGTGAATCAGATATTTCACTATTACCCATTTGTGTGGGGTGGATACAGTATCAGGGGAACCTTCAATGGTAGGTGGGCCCTGTTGCACAAAGGTAAGTTTGTACAATGAATTAAAATGCATAATATCCACACTTGCATTTCCTCTCGCTCAAGGAAAATGCTTCCATGCTGTAATGTTTACAACGAGCTACTCCTGTTCTCCAGCAGCACCGGCCAAGGCACAGAGTGATAGTACACGTCCCGACATAATACTGAACATCACTGCCCTCTCACACAAGCATTGTTCCGCTGTTATGATGACTGTCAAAGATACCTTGCTTTCTCATAAGTGTTCAGCGTCTACACCAGTCACCAATAATAATCCCTCTGCAGTGTCTAGCCACTCCTGAAAGATCAGCTGATTCTGAAAGGAAGGACTTGTTTGTATTCATCGAAGGTAGACACAAAATGGTGGAGTAACTCAGAGGGTGAGGCAGCATCTCTGGAGAGAAGGAATGGGCATCGCCCATTCCTTCTCTCCAGAGATGTTGCCTCACCCGCTGAGTTACTCCACCATTTTGTGTCTACCTTCGATGAATCTCGACCCGAAAGGTCACCCATTCCGTTGGGTCTTGGCCTGAAATGTCACCCAATGAATGGCGGTGCTGGCTCAAAGGGCCGAATGGCCTCCTCCTGCACCTATTTTCTATGTTTCTATTCCTTCTCTCCAGAGATGCTGCCTCACCCGCTGAGTTACCCCATCATTTTGTGTCTACCTTCGATGAATCTTGACCCAAAACGTCACCCATTCCTTCTCTCCAGAGTTGCTGCCTCACCCGCTGTGTTACTCCAGCATTTTGTGTCTACCTTTGATTTAAATCAGCATCTGCAGTTCTTTCTTACACGACTTGTATTCATCTCTATCTGCCATTTTATGGGGCCAGCACACGCCGCAGCTTTGCAGCTGGATAGTTACTTTGAAAATCTGTGTGGTAACCATACTGAGTGTAACAAAGTTCCTCACAGTTATAGGATCCACGATCAATAATCTTAAATGGAATCGACCGGGAGATTAATGTTGGCCTGAGTAGTGGCTGAATTCTCTGCTAATTTTCAAATTTGATGGCCAAAATTATTTTTAATGGTTTATTTGTTTCTTAATTATTGGTCCACAGACTTTCAAACATCAAGAATTAGATATTTAGCTTATGTTATGCTTACAGTAATCTTTAAATACACCTTTATTCATATTTAAGTTAAATAGGTCACTTACAAATTTGATCGTTGAGGCTCTTATTGTATTTGAAAATGTCTCAGCTGCATTGTCCAATAGTTGGGAGTTAAGTGAATTTTGTAAAAAGAAAAAAAAAAAAAAAAAAAGAAACCGATTTTAAAAAGAGATTAGTTAACTATTTACTCTGAAAAAAGTATGGGAAAAATCTATACATGCAAGATAAAATCTAAGGTGCTGGGAAACTCAGTGGGTCAGGCTGCACCGGGGAAAAGAATGGACAGACAACATTTCAGTTCCGGACTTGTTCACTGATGGGAGTGTCGCGACCCGAAATGTCACCTATCCATGTTCTCCACAGATGCTGCCTGACCCGCTGAGTTTCTCCAGCATTTTTGTCTACCCTTGATTTTTCCAGCATTTGCAGTTCTTTCTTAGGCATAAATATAAAACAGTTTCATAATGAACAGCAATGCAAAAATAACGTGAATATTCTTAGTTAAATAAACCTGGGCAAGACATTAAACAAAATACTCAGGTTGCCCGACAGTGATAATGTTTATCAAGTACCAATGCAAAAAAAAGCCTAACAAAGACAATCTGAACATTCTCAGTTTGAAGAAGGACCTCAACCTGAAACGTCACCTATACCTCTTCTCCAGAGATGCTGCTTGTCCCGCTGAGTTACTCCAGCACTCGGTGTCTGTCTTTGGTGTAAACCAGCACCTGCAGTTCAGTCCTGCACAAGCGGATTGAACAGTAGGCAGAGTCATGAATGGTGTAGGTGTCAAGGTCGGCATTAATAGTGAGTGAATCAGCGCACGTTCAGATGTCACATTCTTCCGCTGTGTTTAAATCACAAGCTTCATTCACCCTGCTGGATTTGATGACTTCTTCTCTCAGACCTCGACGGCCCATCACTGCTGGTTCATCTACAACCTTCTCTCCCCAAATCCTGCCTCTCCCCGTTCAGCAACTTGCCCGGGTGTCTGGTCTGGTCACCTCTCCTAAATATTACATATTTGTCCCAGAACCCGTTTGCCTTTGGCTTTTATGAGGAGTCTTGAGGACCATTACTGAGAATAAGACATTATTTACACTCGGCCTCTATTGAAATCTGATTATTTTTATTGAAATTAGCCAGTACTGTTAAAACACTCGGAGATTATTTGCAGTTATAGATAAAACTTCCTCTATTCTGCTGCTTAAAGAGTCTAATGCAAGGGTTCCCAACCTGGGTTAAATGTACATTTATGGGGTGAATTTGTTGATTGTGGATTTGTACATATTTGTTCTCATTGACTGACTGTGTTTGGTTCTGGTATACGGGTATCTGTTCATCATTAGTTGTTCATAAATAAGTGAAATAACATTGTTATGTGCTATTAAAGTTGCCGGGGGTAAACGGGCCAAATAAGGTTGAGAACCCCTGGTCTAATGTGATAATTGCACTTCCCACACAAGTTATCCATTTGGCCTTTGAGAAAGATGATAAAAGTTCGACCACACCCTAACACAAGATGCTTGAGTGCGGAAAAATCCTTAAGGTCGACACGCTGGAGCTCTTTCTAGGTTCTAAACGTAATTTGGAGCAGCTAAATCACAGGATTATATAAAGAATGGTCTCTCAATAAAGATTTATTTTTAAATTAGACTAATATATCAGAACTAATACAATACAGAATCAATGCTAGAGGAAGTGGAACGGCACACGACCAAAAGCAGATTTCAGCAGGTCACTAGAATAAAAAATGCAAAACTATTTCCCAATATTTGGAAGCAGCAACTGTAACGAAAAGATGATTTATTCAGAAAATTTAGGGACATTTCTATCAATATTATTGTTTTTTTTGTATGGTTAGAGATGTATTATTAATGACAAACAGGGTGTGTGTTGAATGTTTTATGTAACGAGGCGTTTGGCCACTTGCCTGTAACTAGAGATCTTCATTGTCCATGACACAACACAACTCTCCTTAAGAGATCCAATCCAGAAAGTTGTATACATTGGGACAACTGTGGATACAATGGGATTCTATCCAATTACGCAGAGCTCTCAGGCATGCATCACTCGCTTAAAGATTGTTTTTTTTCTTTGAAATGAACAAGAATTAGTTAGGTATAACATGCAGAAAAAGCTACCAATATTTGGTGAGCAGTCATAAAGATGCTGGAGATAATGGTTTGGTGCACAGCAGAACAGCCAACACAACCTTGATGCATTCAGTCCACTCTGTGGTCTCGGAATGGCATGGTGATTTTTGCCATACCCAAATGTACAGGCGATTTCCAATCTTGACATTAAAAAGCAAAGAAATACACAAGCGCAGATGGGTTTTAGATTCACAGTATTCTTTGAATAGACTTTAAAGATGGCCCATAATATGTTTTGCCTTCAGGGGTTTTTATATCAAACAATGTTAAGAAAAAGCGACGGTTCCTTTGGTCAGTCCAAAGTGGGAGCTCCAGCAGGCTGTAACGTTGCTCATAGCTGTGGCTATGTTGATGCCTTCTTGCACTTGCCCCTTGACATAATCTGCTCAAATGACTCAAGCAATACTTAAAGATAGATTCATACTCAGAGTCTGGTGTCTCTGTGACCCGGTTAGCCTGGTTTCCCCCGCTGCCTTCAAGGCTTGCTCCAGCTTCCGACGAAACGCAAGGAACTTCTGCTGTGCCTGGTGGATCCGTTCCTTTTCCTCTTTCTCCAGTATGATGAGGAAATTTGACAATTCAGGCACACTAAAGGCATCCCACTGCAGAAATGAAAAAGTTCCTAAAGGTTAATAGGATCATTCCAAAGTATAAATTGAATGTTTCACAATTGTTTAAATTTGACCATGGATTAAAGTAGGCAAAAGAGAAGGTAGTGGAGGAACAGCAAAAACTTCCTGTAGTTAGGTTAGTTACCAGACCCACTGTGTTGTTTCTTGGACTGAAGTTGGGCTGAAGGGCCTGTTTCCATGTGGTATAACTTTATGACTGCTGAGGATGGGAAGAAATTGCCAAAATAGTGATAGTGGGACAGGAACAGAGAATTTCTTAAATTACACCCTTGTTCAAAAACTGGGGAAATGGATACAGTTACAGAACCCCAGCAACTGTGGTTAATGGGTGATTCTTTTCCAGTGGTGCAGCGGTAGAGTTGCTGCCTCACAGCAAATGCAGCACCAGAGACCCAGGTTCGATCCTGACTACGGGGGGGGGGGGGGCTGTCTGTACGGAGTTTGTACGTTCTCCCCGTGACCTGCGTGGGTTTTCTCCGAGATCTTCAGTTTCCTCCCACACTCCAAAGACGTGCAGGTTTGTAGGTGAATTGGCTTGGTAAATGTAAAAATTGGCCCAAGTGTGTGTTGGATAGTGTTAATGTGCGGGGATCACTGGTCGGCGCAGACTCGGTGGGCCGAAGGGCCTGTTTCCACACTGTATCTCTAAACTAAACTGCAGAATAACAGGAAATTTCAAAACATAATAATCTGTAAAAAATAGTATTGATCAATGTGATCTAATTAATGTAAACAGCATGGTGTAAAGACAATATAGTACTTGCTTAACCTATTTCGAGACCTTTAAAGAGATTACAGAGAAGGTTAATAAGGGCCATGCAGTAGATAAGGTATGTGGGGATTTATGAAAGGCATACTTAATAGTCTGGTCACAAGGTTAAATGCTTTGAAATAAAAGAGTCAGTGGCCTCCGGACGAAACAACGGTTTTGGTAAATGTTTCTTGCTTGGACCGGAGGAAGTGATAGTTTCCAAGGGAGGGGTTGGAACTTCTGACTGGTTTTATAATAATAATTTGCCTGCACAGTCGACCTTTTCAAAACTCCCAGATGATAAATTTGCAGGTAAAGTGAACGCGGCGAGGATAGAGACAGCTGTCGAGAGGACAAGCTGATGGAAATGGGTAGACAAATGTCAAATGAAATTAATACAAAGAATTGTGGCAATATTTCCTGTTAGGATGAAAGGGATCAGTTAAAAGGACACAAAGTGCTGGGGTAACTCAGCGGGTCGGGCAGTATGACCTAGTGATTTATTCCAGCACTTTGTGTCACACAGAGAGTGGTGAATCTGTGGAACTCTCTGCCACAGAAGGTAATTGAGGCCAGTTCATTGGTTATATTTAAGAGGGAGTTAGATGTGGCCCTTGTGGCTAAAGGGATCAGGGGGTATGGAGAGGAGGCAGGTACAGGATACTGAGTTGGATGATCAGCCATGATCATATTGAATGGCGGTGCAGGCTCGAAGGGCCGAATGGTCTACTCCTGCACCTATTTTCTATGTTTATGTATTCTACTCTGATCAAGAAGGCTCATCAGCGTCTCTTCTTCCTGAGGAGACTGAAGAAGGTCCATCTGTCTCCTCAGATCCTGGTGAACTTCTACCGCTGCACCATCGAGAGCATCCTTACCAACTGCATCACAGTATGGTATGGCAACTGCTCTGTCTCCGACCGGAAGGCATTGCAGAGGGTGGTGAAAATTGCCCAACGCATCACCGGTTCCACGCTCCCCTCCATTGAGTCTGTCCAAAGCAAGCGCTGTCTGCGGAGGGCGCTCAGCATCGCCAAGGACTGCTCTCACCCCAACCATGGACTGTTTACCCTCCTACCATCCGGGAGGCGCTACAGGTCTCTCTGTTGCTGAACCAGCAGGTCGAGGAACAGCTTCTTTCCGGCGGCTGTCACTCTACTCAACAACGTACCTCGGTGACTGCCAATCACCACCCCCACTCCCCCGGACACTTATTATTATTTATTCAAATCGTTTGCTATGTCGCTCTTCAAGGGAGATGCTAAATGCATTTCGTTGTCTCTGTACTGTACATTGACAATGACAATTAAATTGAATCTGAATCTGAATCTGAATTTATGTTTCTATGTGTCCTTTTGTGTAAATCAGCATTGGCAGTTCCTTGTTTCTACAGGGATGAGTTAAATTGTTAGATACAATTCTATTAAAAGGATGCAGGATGCAGGCTGACAGAGGCGTAGGTGTGGATGTACATGAATGTTTCTGATAGCGGGACATTTTGAGATGGCAAATCATGAAGGATGTCTGACCTCACAAATGTTGGCAGAATTGTACAAAGCAAAGGAAACTTTCCAAAAGACTAGGTCAGCGACCTCTGGAGTAGGGCTGCTAATCGTGACCAAGGCACTTCGTGAAAGAGACACAGACCTTAGGATGATTTCACACATCATGGACCTAGGCTTCAGGGAAAAGGCTGTTGATACTGGTTGCCTCTTAGAGCAAAGAGGTGACGCGAGACGTGATGGAGGTGTTCAAAATAACGAGGGATTTCGATAGCTAGAAACGGTTTCAATTTGATACAGGCCAGGTGGCAGAGTGTTTCAATTAGTAAACTAGTCGCCAGGCATAAGGGCCATTGATCAAGAGACGAGTTTGAATATCACCTTGGCGTATTTAAATCTAAGTAATTAACTTTAAAAATTCTGGAATAAAAAAATGTATATAAACTAATCGCCATGACAGTAACCATAAAACTGCAGATGTTATAAAAACCCACCTGCTCTATTAATACACCTAAGGTAGATAAAAATGCTGGAGTAAATCAGCAGGTGCAGCAGCATCTATGGAGCGAAGGAAATAGGCAACGTTTCGGGCCGAAACCCTTCCGGGTTTCGGCCCGAAACGTTGCCTATTTCCAGAAGGGTTTCAGCCCGAAACGTTGCCTATTTCCAGAAGGGTTTCGGCCCGAAACGTTGCCTATTTCCAGAAGGGTTTCGGCCCGAAACGTTGCCTATTTCCTTCGCTCCATAGATGCTGCTGCACCCACTGAGTTTCTCCAGCATTTTTGTCTACCATCGATTTTCCAGCATCTGCAGTTCCTACTTAATACACCTAATGTCCTTCAGGGAAGGGAATCCACCATCCTTATCTGGTCTGGCCTTTTTACGCGACTCCAGAAACACCAATATAATAGACTTTAAACTGTCTCAAAGGCAGTTAAATGGCAATTAGTTGTAGACGAGAAGTGCTATTAATGTTCCCAAGCCATGAACGAATGAAAGAAAGAGATGAAAGGTTTGTGAACCAGAGGACATGGATGTAAATGGCAGCAGAGTGGAATGTGACGAAGGAACCCTGCATTTACACTGGCAGGTGGTGCAGCAGTGAAGTTGCTGCTTCACAGCGTCCGAGACCCGGGTTTGATCCTAACTACGGGTATTGTCTGTATGGAGTTTGTGCGTTCCCCCTGTGATCACGTGGGCTTTCTCCAGCTGCTCCGGTTTGTAGGCTAATTGACGTTGGTACGATAGTGTTAGTGTACGGGGTGATTGCTGTACGGTGGGACGAAGGGCCAGTTTCTGCGCTCAGTCTCTCAAGTCTAAATTGGTTGGCACGGAGACGCATTGCCAGTCTGGGTTAGCGGGAGCAGAATCAAATCAGCACTTTCATTAATAAATTTGAAGAGTAATCAAAAGAAAAAGGATTTACAGGTCCGTGGATTTAGTTCAGGGAGTGCGACTCAAAGACTTTGTGCTTTCTCCGTTCCTTGAATGTATTCCGTGCAACATTAGCAAGGACTCGGAAAGAAAGGAATGCCAGGCCTGTGCTGTTTCCTGATTATTGGGATTTTGAGCAGCAGTTTTTGTTGTCAGTGTCTCTGAGACTTGCTCTGCTTCAATAACTCATATCATCTTGCACAGGACACTCCCACTCCACGCACACACATTTCACAGACATTACACTTGTAATGCTGCCGTTTTTCCAGCAAGCGCCACTGAATAAATTACAGTTCTTCACACGTGTTGGAATACCATGAAAAAGGAAGAGCTTCTGTTGCACCAGTAGATTGGTGCCAGCAACACAAGATGGTGACTCATTGACACCTCAAAGGTGATTAGTGATAAATTATGTACCAGAACATTAAAAAAAGAATTACAACTAAACACAAGCCAAGCTGCTCTTTTCTTTCTGCAAACAAGGGGGGGAATAAATGACAAACGCCTACCTCAACTTCCCCCGTTTCGTTCTCCTTCAATGCAAAACTTGACGCTTCGGTGTCTGGACCAGCCAGCAGACGGATTAGAAGCGGCTGCTCATTTCCTTTCAGTTTCTGCAGGTGGACTAGAAATGTTTCAAATGTGTGGGTTTGATTTATAGCAAAACAATAGACAAAGCAACAAACAAATTCCTAACTGAGGCAAGCTAATGCACAAGAGGAGGAAGAGGCCATTCGGCCCCTCAGGTTTACTCTACCATTGAATATAATCATAAGGACAGAGGGACATGGTGTAGCAGTAGAGCTGCTACCTCACAGCGCCAGGGACCCGTACTCGATCCCGACTACTGGTGCTGCCTGTACGGAGTTTGGACGTTCTCACCGTGACAATGTAGGTTTTCTCCGGGTGCTCCGATTTCCTTCCACATTCCAAAGATGTGCAGGTTTGTAGATTGGCTTTTGTAAATTGACGCTAGTGTGTAGGATGTAACTAGTGTACAGATGATTGTATGTCAGCATGTGCTTAGTGGGCCGAAGGGCCTGTTTCCATGCTGTATCTCTACGTGGGTAGATGGTTGGATAAAGGCCTGAGATGAAAAGACAAAAATGTCAGATATGGAGAGAAGAGGCATGAAATGTGAAGCCACAGGCAGGAAGGAAGTGAGAGACATAGGTAGGTGACATTTTGGTTCTTTATGGGCTGTTTATTTATGTGAATAACCCCTCTCTGGCTTTAAAATGGAGGGTATTCTGGAATTCTAGTCTTTGTCCATCTTTAGATTAAAGGGCGTCCCACTTACGCCATTTTTTTCGGCAACTTGCTGGCACCCGTCATAGTTGCAGCAGGTTGCCGAAAATTTTCAACATGTTGAAAATCCAGTGGCGACCAGAAAAAGGTACGACTCTTTGAGCGACTACTCACCACCATACAGGCCTCACCCTGCGTGTTCTAACATATTATGGAAAGTACAAACAGATATTTAATTACCATCATTCCCTTTTTTTGTCTGGTAGAAGAGAGCATATTTTTGTGGATTATCGATGACCATGAACTTCTTGAGCAAGCCTATGATCACTTGGTTGGCCGTGGTGCTGCCGCTGATGTGAAGCTGTTTGATAGCATCCAGCGGCAGGTAGAATGATGTGCGTTTGTCTGTTATTTCCGCTGGATTCACTTCCTTCAGCACGTCGTAGATTGACTGTGGTCTGATGCCTGCTGGGACAGTGACAGGGCGGCGCAGTTTGAGGTGCACCTTGATGAAGCCCGTGTAACTACCGTCTGAATTCTGAAAAATAACACCATCATTAGAATTCAGAAAGAAACTCACGATTCACGAGTTGAACTCCATATATACCTTGGACATCAGACAATAGACAATAGGTGCAGGAGTAGGCCATTTGGCCCTTCGAGCCAGCACCGCCATTCAAAGTGTTCATGGTTGATCATACTCAATCAGTACCCCGTTGCTGCCTTCTCCCCATATCCCTTCACTCCGCTATCTTTAAGAGCTCTATCTGACTCTCTGATCTCTCATTCCCTATGGCATTGATAAAGAGTGGGAGAGTGAGATGCCAAATTTAAAGAGCAAATGATCAGGAAGCTGAGTGGCAGTTCAAGTCGTCCAGCAAATATAAATATAGCAGACCAGATAAAGGCAACGTATTGACTCTCTGATACTAACGACCACCATGGAAAAGGTACAGCGCGTTCCTTTGGAGGTGGAGAGGAACCGACTACTGACAGTCAGATTGTCCGGGAGGAAGCTTAAAGATAGTAGCTCACAGGTATCTCTGGACTCATTTCCATACACATTTATCCACTGCAAATACAGCATGCTCCATTCTGGATTCCACAGGAAATTCAACAGCACATTGTGTTCAAATCATATTTACCTTGGTATTTATAACAATGGCTACATTTACATTTTAATTGTACTTACCAAGCGCATTCCCAAACAGTTTTTGACGGTTCCATTATATTCTTCTATTTTTTGTTTAATCTCCTTTTCCGTAAGGACCAGTGGTTTCTCTTCCTCTTTAGTTGCCACATTCTGAAACATAAAAATAAGTCATAGTTCAGAAGGGCTTTGTACATTTTTAGTCCCCTTCCACTGTTGTTATCGGTACTTTCTCTGGAGCTCCGACACCATATTCTACACGGTATATTGCACTAGCTGATGTAGTATGGCAGGATTTTGTCTATATATCATGCAAAATAAAGTTTGTATCGCAGTATATGTAACAGTAATAAACCAATATCAACTCCAAAATCATCACTCACTAACTTGAACTCCATCAGTATCATTTGCCAAGTGAACACTTACAAATTGTTTTGAGACAGGATAGTTAAAATAATCTTGTGATCCAATACTTTGAAATGCAACCCTTGCAGTTTTCTGTCTGAAGAAAGGTTTCGGCCCGAAACGTTGCATATTTCCTTCGCTCCATAGATGCTGCCTCACCCACTGAGTTTCTCCAGCATTTTTGTCTACCTTGCAGTTTTCTGGTGACTCTCAAAAGTCCCTGTAAGGAACCTGTTTGTTGATTGTTCATTTCCCTTCACTGATGGATGCTGCCTGGCCTGCTGAGATCCAGCAGTAGTTTTGTCTTTTTGCCCAGTAAGGAAGCAGTGTAGTTGCATAGTGTGTTCAAGAAGGAACTGCAGATGCTGGAAGATCGAAGGTACACACAAAATTGCTGGAGAAACTCAGCGGGTGCAGCAGCATCTATGGAGCGAAGGAAATAGGAGACGTTTCTCCTATTTAGGAAATAGGAAATGTCGCCTATTTCCTTCGCTCCATAGATGCTGCTGCACCCGCTGAGTTTCTCCAGCAATTTTATGTACCTTAGTTGCATAGTGTGTCTTGTTATCCGAACCCGCTACTCACTGAACTCACGACAGCTCCATTTTGGACAATAGTTGTGAGATCCTTCATTAACACAAACAGAAGGGCCAATGGCTATTGGCGATATCTGTCTGAACTTCTAAAATTGGACTCAAAGATTGCAGACACTTGAGCCCAGCTCATGCCACTATTAAAATAACAAAATTCTGCCCATTTTAAGTCCCCAAAAAATAACAATCCATCCAATTTCTTCTCCAGAGTTCAAAAGAAGAATGTTGTTATGAAGCATTGTCTTCAAAATAGACTGTGGGATGGTGCAGTCCATTTTAACTGGGGCTATTTGTATCCGCTTAAATAATATTGCAGTTCTATTTTACAGGAGATATCTGGGTGTTGTGGAGGTTCCCAAGCAAGAGCTTCCTCAGGGACCAATCTGAAGACAAAAGAGCTGCAGATGGTAACTTGATTTGATTGTCACTCCTAAATACCTATGCTGCCATAAAATGATGAAGGAATAAAAAGTAAATGTGTCAAAGGTGGTGGCGTTGGAAGCTCCATACAATCAGCTAACCTTAACAACAACAGTAGAGTTGCTGCCTTACGGTGCTTGCAGCGCCAGAGACCCGGGTTCCATCCCGACTACGGGCGCTGTCTGTACGGAGTTTGTACGTTCTCCCCGTGACTGCATGGGTTTTCTCTGAGATCTTCAGTTTCCTCCCACACTCCAAAGACGTACAGGTTTGTAGGCTAACTGGCTTGGTGTATTTGTAAATTGTCCCTTGTGTGTGTTGGATAGTGTTAATGTGCGGGGATGGCTGGTCGGCAGGCCGAAGGGCCTTTTCCCGTGCTGTATCTCTAAAATTAATAAAACTAATACTGAACATTGTCCCAGAAGCACAAAGTATCCAACTATTAATATCACCAAAAGCAATTTCTAACATTGTCATGAAATACATTGGCTTAGACAAAAGTGCTGGAGAAACTCAGCAGGGTGCAGCAGCATCTATGGAGCGAAGGAAATAGGCAACGTTTCGGCCCGAAACGTTGCCTATTTCCTTCGCTCCATAGATGCTGCTGCACCCGCTGAGTTTCTCCAGCACTTTTGTCTACCTTCGTTTCTCCAGCATCTGCAGTTGCTTCTTAAATACATTGGCTTAACTTGCGACAGGCACATAAACCATGGAACAAGTGGAAACATCTATGCAGTACGCTGCAGAGGGGCTGTGCAGGATCATTGGGGAAAGAGGCAGGCCTGCCTTATACAGGAATGGGCACGTCCTACCCATGGTCAATTGTAAACTCAAAGTAAGTAATCCTCTCAAGAAAATAAAGTCAAAAACGTAAGTATGACATTAAATAGATATGCCAAACACTAAAAAAAATAATCAAAAATTGGACAAATGGGAAGGATGTGATTGCACTGGAGGGGGTGCAGAGAGGATAATGGCTGGAATGGGATGTTTTAGTGATAAGCATGGCTAACCTGGGTGGGGGTGTCTGTAGAGAAGGAGGCTGAGGGATGATCTGAATGAGCTATATAAAATTATGAAATTAAAAAGGGCACACAGTGAAATACTCTTTCCCTTTGCCAAGGTAGGTTACAGGATGTGTGTGTGTGTGTGTGTGTGTGTGTGTGTGTGTGTGTGTGTGTGTGTGTGTGTGTGTGTGGTGTGTGTGGTGTGTGTGTGTGTGTGTGTGTGTGTGTGTGTGTGTGTGTGTGTGTGTGTGTGTGTGTGTGTGTGTGTGTGTGTGTGTGTGTGTGTGTGTGTGTGTGTGTGTGTGCGCATAACTTAAAAAGCAACTGGAAAATGTGATTAACAGAGAGGGTGCATTTCTATGCTGCATGACAGTCATTCAATGATTCCAAACACATGTTGAATTAAGCAATAAAATGTCCCAAAGAGTGATCCATCAGTGGATGACCAAGGACATTCAAAATAGTTTCAGATAAGAGGCTTCAAACTTTGCCAAATATAGCAATAAGGATGAGAAGAGTACTTTGATGCCGAAATGCATGACCAATAATAGATGAAGGGGGAGGCACAATGAGAATAAATGAATAATTATGGGAAAAAATGATTATAAATTCTATGACAATGTAAAAAGGATCAGTTATTTAGAATTGGGATGAAGAGAAATCTCTTGAGGCAGTGAGTTGCAAATCTGCAGATATGTGACCACAGAGTGCAGCTGCGAAGCTCAGACATTAAATATCGTCAAGCCTGGGATGAATAGATTTTAGACAGTAGGCAATCAGAGGGAGAGAGGGTGAGGTGATTGTACAGGAAAGTGGCAGAGGTGCCAGACTGCCAATAATGGTATTGAACAGTGGGGTAAGGTTGGGTACTCAGGCATACACAATTCCTTTTTAAATATGCTTCTGTGCTGCCCTGCTCCCATGATGTTCCTAACTCCACTGCTTGGCCTGTTTGGTATGGCCATAACCGGCAGTCTCGGAGCCATGATAACTGGGAAGCGTCTGCTGAACACCGCACCAGCTGCATCACCCTCAGCCGGTCTAACCTCCTCCATGTGTTGGAAGGAACTGCAGATGCTGGTTTAAAAAGGTAGACAAAAAATGCTGGAGTAACTCAGTGGGTCCGGCAGGCAGCATCTCTGGAGAGAAGGAATTTCGGGACTTGACCCTTCTTCAGTATCTTTAAACTCCTCGATGAATGCATTATTGGAATATGAACTTCCGCAGATTTCCTAGCTCTTTGTTCTTAAGTTGCATGAGATTTCATTTCCATTATTGTTCATTTTTTAACATTTTTAATTGTTTTAATTTGCTCCACAACAAGAACATCAAACACAATTTCATAATCTTTCAGAAAAAGGCAACCAGATGAAAGGTAACCTATTTGTTTCTTGTTTCCCGATTGTCAAGCTACCCATCCTGGCTGAGGCGAGCGAGTCCAGCACAAAACATGAAAAGTTCAAAATAAAAATACTGCAGTTGCTGGAAATCCATAATTAAATAGAAACTTATATATTGATTGCTCCCATTTCTGCAGATATGCAAACCATTTAACGACATTTTCTATATTGTTTCAAACCATGAATACAATAGGGTGGGTTCTGGTGACTGGAGCTCAGCTACATCTTGCTTCTACCAATTCACTTTTGATCTCATATTTAAAATGGAGCACTTGCCAATATTCAATTATGGATGAACATTCTCTAGATGTTCCATTCACACAATATTGAAATGAAATATGTTGGAATGTGATTACCTGTTTCCATCAATAATGCAAGATTTAAAATTAAGTAATTACACAGTTAAATCAATCTTCCTGCTCACTGGTTATTAGATGTGTAATTAAGTTATTCCAAGTTGGATTTATCATTCTGCAGCTGAACTGAACACAGTAAATGGGTCGGCTTGCTCTGCCTTTCAATGTAATTACAGTATAGTTCTGTTTACAATTAACTATCCTGTTATAATTGTTTCTTACCCCAGAATGCTGTGATCTTGTGATTACAAATTCCCAAAATGTCAACCGCAATTATTTTTCACTGCAAGAAAATAGTTTTTTAAATTCAAAATATTTTAGAGGTTAACTTTGCTAATCGTTAGTTTTGGCACATGCTTCAAATGGTGACAATGTCACAATGTAAGTGGAATTCTAATAAAGGCATTGTGTGGAATAAATAAATAATTTGAAGCAGATTAATGCTATTGTACTTGATAGATACAAGAGCATGATAGAACATGTTCTGCTTTCTTCTGTCAACAGACAAATGGACTACTGAAAATAACAGCATAAAGGCCCCTATTCTAGTCATTCAGAATTAAACTACACCTGGGTTTTTGAAATTCCTGAAATGGTAAATATATTGACATTGGTTTTGGAATAATTGCCATGGGATGTCAACAGACATTTAGAATTATTGAATTGTTCCAATATGTGAGGCCATTCAGCCCATTGAACAGGGCCAGTTCTCTGCAAGAGCAACCCACTCAATCCAATTCTCATGTCTTCTTTCCTCAAAGTCCAACAGGAATCTACCCTTGTCATGCAGTGACATTGAGATCCTGACTACTAGGTGCATGAAAGAGCTTTCCTCACATCACTCTTATTTGTGTATCATCTTCTGCCATTGGAAACCTTATTCATGCTGCCCAAAGGTCCAAGGTACTGCCACAGCTGGTGAATCACATCCTGTTATTAGTGACAACAGTCAGATACAGGAACATACGTAGCAATTCAATTAAACATATCAAACTAGATAATGCACAGTAGTAACTTTCTAGCGTAACTGAGTTAGACTGTAAATATAATTAGTTAATTAACAATGTTTATTCCTCTGACTATAAGATCTAGCACCATTTCAGAAACTCCTTCCCTTTGATTTCTATCAACACATCTTCCTAATAGATAACTGGTTACTGAAGGACTATTACAAACAATAATATTCCAAACTGCATGGCTTTCCATGTAATGAGTTTCTTCAAATTGATATCAGTGATACAGGACCTACGACACACCAGATACAAATCATTCAATGATTAATATTCTTATCTTTCTGCATATATGTGGTGAAAGACAGCTACATTTTGTTCCAATAAATGAAACCATTAACGTATGTCATTATTTCTTAGATTGATTTTGATAGTTCTGTTCATTTGTAAACCAACGAATTTCCACACCGACCTCCAGCAGTGATTCCAGTAACTTGAATCAAAAACATCCCTCCAAAGTTTTTAAGAAGGAACTGCAGATGCTGGAAAATTGAAGGTGGACAAAAATGCTGGAGAAACTCAGCGGGTGAGACTTCCCGCCCCCACATCAGTCTGAAGGAAGGGTCTCGACCCGAAACGTCGTCTATTTCCTTCGCTCCATAGACGCTGAGTTTCTCCAGCATTTTTGTCTACCTCCAAAGTTTTTGATGCTCTTGTTCAAACATAAATTATTCCTTTTATTCATTTCTGTTCAAAATACTAACTTTTTTTAAATTTTAATGTCAGGGTTGGTTCAAAGTTAATTGACCTGTTGCTCATGTCCAACAGTTGCTATTTTTAATTTGACAATTGCTTAATGTTTTGAGGCATTGAAAAACAAAAACTGGCAATGCCACAAATATTGTGTACGGACTGCCACACTCGATTATCTGATAACCCCCAGTTGAGTAAGGTACGAGTGCAAACTCATAAATTTACCCATCGTCACATATCCACTCCAATGCATCACCACACTCACCAATTGATTTAATCCCATAGTTGAGTAAGCACAGCTAGAGGGTACTCTTCAATCTTTGCTTCATTTTGGGTACTTTGAATGGCTTCCTATGTAGATAAACTGCATGTTTTACAATACTGCAGCAATAGAAGTTTCACTCTTTAAAGGTTGAAGTGTCGAGACAGCAGTTGTCTGATATTAACCCACCCCTTCTCTTCCCTTCCCCCAAATGCCATTCAGAGTGACTGATTTGGTTGGTTGAAACTAAATTGTATATCAATACATCTCGGAGGCATTTTTATCCTCTGGTCTGCTGATTCTGCAATAAAGACAGCTGCCTGCGGGTGATCTGTGAAGATTTATTTTGATCTACATTGGACTCCAGTGCCATAAACTGTGCTGAGCAGATTTAACTTCCATTCTCTCTCAGAATTTCAATTTGCACATTCATGACTTGAAAGCAGAAATGGGCATTTGAAATATGGTATTTAATTACAACCAACAAGCTGCTAGTGCATCTTCTCCTGCTTGTGTTTACAGGCAGCATAGTTGGTTATTTGCTGTCAAATTACACCACAGAAGCCAAATTAACATTTCTTCGTTAAAGAGCATAACACGAGAAAGAACATCTGGAGAATAATTAACTCCAATTTTAAATGGGTCTTTTGTTTTTGCCCAGAGCGAAATTTGTCTGGCCACAGTACTCAGCAGAAAGCATTGCATGATTGTGACAATGTCCAGCTCATCTTTATCCCAGTTAAATTAATGGATACAATTTTAATTTAGTTTAAAAAATACAGCATGGAAACAGGTCCTCCAGGACTCCAAATCCACATCAACTGTTGGTCAGTTTCTAGACAAAGGTCCCTGCCTAATATTATTCCATGAGCACAGGAGCAAAAGAATTAGAAGCAGGAGCAGAGCCACTTTGGGCCTGAGGCCTATGTCACCTTTCATCAGCTGACCCTCCACCTGTGCCATTTTGCTGCATTATCCCAATTCAGCAATTCCCGCAACATCCAGAAATCCACAAAGTGAGAGTTATGAAGACTGGATGGTTATTTGGAGAGTATTTGTAGATTGAGGGGCACGGGGAACTGGCACAGAAGGGGAGATGAGGCCTGGGATGATCATATTGAATGGCACGCCAAGCTAGAGGGTTCAAGCAACCTGTTTCTGCTCCAATTACATGTCCTCACATTTGTCCACATTATATTCCACCTGCAACATTTCATCTAGTGACCTAGCTTGTACGTATCCTCTTGAAGCCTGCTTACATCCTTAACAAACAATCTCACCAATTTTTGGACCACCAGAAAATATTGTCTTCAGCCAAATGATCAAAATGGATTGTAAATAGTTGGCCCATCACCAGTGGTACCTCACTCATCACAGCCCAGCAATTTGAGAAAGAACAGTTTTGTTATCATTCCTTGCCTTCCGTCAACCAGCCCACAATCCACAGCAGGGCATTATCCATAATTCCATGTGGTCTCAACTCGATGACCCCGCATTGGAATTTATTGATTGCCTTATGAAAATTAAAACTCCATACCCACTTGGTCTCTCTTATCTATTCTACTAGTTAAATCCTCAAAGAAGTCCAATAGATTGGACAAATATAATCTTTCACATATTCATACTGTTTTAATACATTTAATAATTCATACATTTTCTTTTTTAATGTCTGGTATTGCATTCTTAATTATCGATCAGGCATTCCTCCTACAACTAAAGTTAGCTAAACAGATCAATAACCTTCATTACAGATCAGTAGTCTGCTTCACAATTCTAAACAAAACAAATTTCATGGAACATTGTGTTATTCCAAGGTAACTAATTTTCAAGGCATGTTTAGAAGGATTGGGGGGGGGGGGGGGGGGGGGGGGGGTCACATTGTAATCCACTGGATAATGAAAAGCTTAGATAGAATGGATGTGGAAAGGATGTTTCCAGTAATGGGAGAGTCTCGGACCAGAAGGCACGGCCTCAGAATAAAAGGACGTGCCTTTAGAATGGAGATGAGGAGGAATTTATTTGGTTAGAGGGAGCTGAATCTGTGGAATTCATTGCCGCAATGGCTGTGGAAACCAAGACATTGGCCGATTTCTCAAATGGAGATTGATGGGTTCTTGATTAGTAAGAGTGTCAAAGGAAAGGGGGGGAAGCGGTTGAGTGGGAAAGATAGATCAACCATGATTGAATGGGAGAGTAGACTCGATGGGCTGAATGGCCTAATTCTGCTTCTATGTCTTATTGTGTTAAAGCTCCAGAACATATCATCGTGCTTTATCTGAGCCACATTGGAATTACATTTAACAGTGGCTTTCCACCAGGACCCCAAACATATATCTCATCTTCATGATCAATCCCAGTGACTAGCAATCACATTGTTTTAACATTCAAGATTGGCTGAGGGCATCCAACACAGAACAAACCAGTAACAGAACCAGTAACCAAAAAAAGGTCTTTGATTCACAAAGATAATGCTGGTTCTCTCCCCACAGATGCAGTCTGACCTGCTGAGTATTTCCAGCATTTGCTGTGCTTATTTCAGAGCAAAGCTGGAACAGAATCACAGGATTGCCAAGTCTCTGTGGCTTATTTCTAGATTATGTTGAGAATTCAAGAAATCAGCCTCTGGGGAACACCATTATTTGTATCTAACAGGCATTTAACATTCATGTAATGAATTTGTTATGTACTGTCAGTGCTCAGGGACCAGGTCAAATACTGTACATAGTTACACACATATTTTGTGATCTTGTTGCTTTTGGTACCAAAGGAATGCGTTGAGACTGCAAAAGAATTAGATTATATCTTTCTCCACGAGTAACTCGCCTGTCATTTGACCCATCTGTAGGGACCAGTAATATTTCTTTACTGAGGACAAACAGAAATATATCTCTTTTAAGCAGTGCATTTCAAATCCAGTCATTTTTAGCAGCACCACCCACTAACACATGAAACGGCCAAACTGAATGTGGAAGGATTACGAGTGGAATTCATTTAACGCCTTATGTCAGCAACACAGAAAATAAAACTTGAAATTTGTCATGGAAGATCTGAGTAAAAATTAATTTCCCCAACTAGTCTTATAATAATTCTAAATGCCTCCTTTCATTTGCTGCTCCAGTCAAAACTAAACTACAAAGCCCCAGGGTATTGCAGCAAATCTATTTCTGGAACAAGCAGTGCCAGCCTTGACTCAATTTATTTTTCATTCAATTTGTCTTTCAACTTAACGCCCGGCAACTAATAAAAAAGAAAAATGTAATAAGAAAGTCAAGTGAATAGGATCTAAATTGTCAAAATAAATGAGACCAATATATAAAATGCAATTTTCTTCACTTTTTTGCTTTAGATTTGTTAATCAATCTCCAGATATTGGATGACAAAATGATTAATTTAGTATCAATACCAAATCAGCCCTCTTTCTTTTGAGAGCTGGGAAATTACAATAAAGTGTATATCTTCCAGAAATTCCTTGACCTGAAACATTAGCTGTTTATCTGTCTGATCTGATGAGTGTTTCCAGCCTTTTCTGTTTTAACAGAAGCATTAGGACTGTAAATACTCAGACAGATGCGCTAAAATTAGTTCAGCGACACACCCAAAACATTTCTGCTTTGCAATCAGAAAGAGTTTGTCCCATAAAAGCATTTCTCCCCTGGCAGTCAGACACATTATGGCTCCATGAAGGAGAGAGGGGCTACAAAGAGAGAAAGATAACCCAGGCTATCTGAAAAGCACATCGCAATGCAGGTGAATGAAATACGTGCCGGGGGATAGTCCTGATCACCAGTCTCTGGAGACCTACCAGGTCACAACAGAAGCCTCAAGCCTTCTACTCTGGGAGTGATAATCCTTCAATGCCCATCATTAATACTACACAAAATGTCAACATCAAGCCACTTGCCCCAGAAGATATACTCATCCAGAGACATGACAACATACACACACACACACACACACAATCGTATCCCCATCCAAACTCTGCACTAACCCACACCAGCCCTACTACCATTGGCTTTCTAGTCCCTCCACTGCTAAACAGAAGTCAAGCTCAAATGTGGGACAAATTTCACCCAGAGAGTTGTGAATCAGTGGAATTATCTGCCACAGAAGGCAGTGGAGACCAATTTACTGGATGTATTCAAGAGAGAGTTCGATATAGCTCTTGAGGCTAACGGAATCAAGGGATATGGGGAGAAAGCAGGAACGGGGTGCAGATTTTTAATGTTCAGCCATGATCATATTGAACGGCGGTGCTGGCTCGAAGGGTCGAATGGCCTACACCTGCACCTATTTTCTATGTTTCTAATAAAGTGATCTAATGTCCTTCATGCAATTTATTTAGATTAAAAGAGAAAAACTAGAAGGGAGATAGAAGTCCCTGGTGAGTGTATTGTCTCATTAACATAGAGAAGTTAGTTCCCCTTCTCACAGGCACATCACCATTGGTTCCACCAGGGATGCTCATGCACAGGTCACATTCATTGTGAATCATGCAATCCCTTTGATTTGAGCAATGTACAAGGATGTTGCCAGAACTAGAGGGTCTGAGCTATAGGAAGAGGTTGAGTAGGATGGGACTCTATTCCTTGGAGCGCAGGAGAATGAAAGGTGATCTTATAGAGATGTATGAGATCATGAGAGGAATAGATTGGGTAGATGCACAGAGTCTCTTGCCCAGAGTAGAGGAATCAAGGACCAGAGGACATGGCTTTAAGGTAAATGGGAAAAAGATTTAATAAGAATCTGAGGGGTAACTTTTTTGCACAAAGGGTGTGGGTGTATGGAACAAGCTGCCAAAAGAGGTAGTTGAGGCAGGGACTATCCCAACATTTAAGAAACAGTTAGACAGATGCATGCTGGTGTTGGAAAGTTGGGCCAAAGGGCCTGTTTCCACACTGTATCATTCTATCTCGCTTCTATTTTGTAGGTTGTGTGGTTATGTCTCCCAGCCTCTCACTCATCAGAGCTACAAGTGAACATTAGATGCTGGACCAGATAGAGATGTGGATTATTGTGACTGAAACCCAACAGCACGACCTTAGGAACTCGCGATGCATGGAATGAGCAAACCAGGCAATTCCAACACACAGGAACGCAAGATGCCGCAGAGAGCGGGTGGACCATCATGAGGCGCTGCCATCAAGGATCCATCCCCACCATCCGGGCTATGCCCTCTTCTCACTGCTACCATTGGACAGGAGGCACAGAAATCTGAAGGCCCACATCCCCAGGTTCAAGAACAGCTACTTTCTTGCAACCATCAAGTTGTTGAACTGATCTGCACAACCCTAATCCTGCCCCAGCAATGGCACTTTATGGACCACCTCTTGCACAACCATAGGCTTGTTTCCTAGTTGTGCTTTGCACTGATGTCTTGCTTTTGCATGTTTTTCTTTTCAGTCAGAGGCATACGTGCTGAATGATGGCCCGCCCGCCTTTACCCCATATCTCTCTGAATCTTTCCACCCATGTATCTGCCCAAAAGTCTTTTAGATGCTGTGATAATACCCGTCTCAACTACCTCCTCTAGCAGCTCATTCCATACACCCAACACCCTCAATGTGATAAAGTTGCCCCTCAGGTTCTTATTCATTCTTTCCCCTCTCACCGTAATCCTACATCCTATGGTTCTTGATTCCCCCCACCTTGGGTAAAAGTGTCCATTCACTCTATCAATCCCCCTCATGATTTTATACAAGTCTGTTAGAGCAACAGGTTTTTTTTAAATTCATGTTCTTCAGCATCTGGACATCATCGGCAGACCAGACTATATTACCCGTTTCCAATGACCCTGGAGAAATAAGTAAGTAAGTAAGTATTATTTATATAGCACGTTTTAAGTCAACTCGCATTGACACCAAAGTGCTTTACATAAAATAGATAATAAGTTTCCATACAAACCATAAAAAAAAGGTTAAAAAAAAATAAAGAAAATGGACACAACACATTATAGAGTTCAACACAAACGTCCCCCCACAGCAGAATCAAACATTTAACCAGAAAGAAAGCTAGACACACACAACTGAGCAGCTTGCTGGACCATTTCAGAGAAGATTGACGATTCATCCACACTGGGTTGGTCTAGAGATAGATAGATAGATATAATTTATTGCCACACAACCAGGGTCGGTGGAAATTTGGGTTGTCAGCAGCAGTACAATAATAAAGAACACACGATTCACAACAAAACTGTAACACAAACATCCACCACAACAATCATCACTGTGGTGGAAGGCACAAAATTTGGCCAGTCCTTCTCCATTTCCCCTCCGTGGACAGGACCAGAGTCCAGAGTCAGTCCAGGATCGGCTCTTCCTCACCGGAGACCGCGGCTTTAAGATGGTGTAGGCCGATCGGTCGAGATTTAAAGACTCCGCCGCAGCCAGAAGCACCGTAGACTGCAGGACCGGCGGTCGAAGCTCCCCTCCAGGGGTGATTGTGAGTCCATTCCGGACCCGAGGTAGAAGTTGGCCGCGGGCCGGCAGTGATGGCTTCTTCTTCCCCCGGGTCCCCCACGAGGGATCCCGGGCTGTAGACACCGCGCCAGCTGGAACTCTGCAGACTGCCGAGTCTGCAGACACCGCGCAGCATGGACTCTCGTTGTGGAGAGGGTGAGCCCTCGCTGGGGCTCGCTTCAGGCTGCCGGCAGCCCCGGGCCAGCGAAACGGAGCGCTCCCCTGCAGCGAGCCCCAGCGAGGGCTCACCCTCTCCACAACGAGAGTCCACGCTGCGCGTAGATCAGGTTGTAGAAGGATCTCACATTTCCCACCCTGATAGACATTAATGAATCACATGGGTTTTTTCTCCACAATCAAATAGTTAATGTGATCATCATTACTAAGACTACCAGTTTTTTAGTTTAGAGATACAGTGCAGAAACAGACCCTTCGGCTCACCGAGTTTGGATTAACACAATCGATAACGTTTTATTATTAATGTTTTATGTGTCATTCCTAACTGTCACTGTATGTCATGTTGTCATTTGTGGGCGGAGCACCAAGGCCTATTCCTTGTATGTGAATACTTGGCCAATGAACTTATTCATTCTCTCATTCATTACAGATATCATGGGATGTTAAGCAGAATATTTGAAGTTTGGAGCAGAAACTTGTTCAGAAGCTGAAAGTACACTAGGTAAAGAAAAGTGGATGGAATTGCATACAATTTACTATAGCCAATTTTGTGCTACAAGCCAAGCTGAAATTTATTACTAAGTTTCTGAAAGTATTTTATAAAATATATCATAAACACATCAATACAGAATCTCCATTTGGATAAAGTTCACTTTATTTTTATTTAACAACTAATCCAATGTAGTATGCATGAATTAAAAGCCTCTCCTGAAAAATCATGTTGTTTAAAGTGTTGACCACAGAATTAATTTCAAAAGTTCTTGTATGTTGCTTCAGGACACAACTTCCCCTTTCTCTGCCGTGTGAAGGCTGGTGAAATATCTGTGAATATAACTGAAATGGAGAAACTAAATAACCCACCCCACAAATGTTTGAAGTATTGGCCATTGTAAAAGCAGCCTGCGGAGAGATGATTCTCTGCAGACCTCACTTCATTCCTTTGTTCCCACCTTGGTACACTGGACAAAGACCAGGTAACCATCACATCATTCCCAAAGCCATCATTCAGTTGCACGTCACCGGATGTGAAATATCTCACAGTTCTGCAAATGCAACTAGTTCCACTTTTATCATAGTTATGATGCAATCTTGTTGTTGATATGAATGCACTTCCTTTTAAACATTGTTCTGAACAATGCAATATAAACTACCTCTAAAGTTTCATTTGGATGTTAAACTGTCAAATATTTCCAACACAATACATGATAATTCACCCCTAATGTCCAAACTCGCATACCTATGTTGTAACTCAGGGGACAGGCAGCATCTCTGGAGAAAAGGAATGGGTGGGCCAAGACCCTTCTTCAGTCTGAAGGAGTGTCGCAACCCGAAAGGTCACCCATTCCTTCTCTCTGGAGACGCTGCCTGTCCTGTTGAGTTACTCCAGCTTTTTGTCTCTCTCTTTGGTTTAAACCAGCATCTGCAGTTCCTTCCTTTTTACTTTCAATGCTTTTTTTGAAGTAAAAAATATTAGTTTTATAAAAACAGATGGAGATGTCAGTAAAATCATATTTCGGATATTATATATTTGAGCTTTCCTGTCAAAAGACATAACAACGGGAACAAATGGCTGTTTATACCTCCAGCCTGCTGTGCAAGCTTCAGCTGTGCCAAAGCTCCATCGCCTTGGAGTGCCGTTCAATGGGTGTGGCACAAATGTCACCCATAAAAGGCCATCTAATACTCTCGTCTAAGAGTGGGTTCAAAATGGCCATTGGTCAGAGGCTCCAATGGGCCAAACTGAGTGCAATTGGAACTACCATTGACAAATTAATCTCAGGAGATAGAGGATTAAGGAAGGACAGCAACACATGATTGAGGAGGATACACAATGACCCAAAAAAAATCATTATCATGCTTCAGTCGAGTTAAATTCCAATTGGATGACAATGGGGAAGGTAGAATGACACAAATGAACCTAAGAAATAACATGGTTGCATCTAAGAAATTTAGATCTGCTTTTACAGCTGAGATTGGTACCACTTGGTTGAAGGTTGTTCAGTGTTGCACAAACTGGAATGAATTCTCCGAGTCACATTGTCAGATGCTTCCTTAGTAACAACCTGGAATGTAGGAGAAGTGCTAGAGTAATTTCCACTGCCTTGCAGCAGTCGTCTCTAGATCAGGCAACAAACATTTCTTGTGATGTTGATGTTAACAAAGAGATTCAGGCAAAGTAAGACAGGGATATTTAAAGTTCAGCCATAACAAGTATAATTTCAACCCAAATATATTTTTTGGGGAAATGCTGTTTTCTATACTCTTTCCTGTCCTATTCCCTGCTCCACCATATGAGTATGTCACTGAATGTGCACCCTAGAATGTCATCTCCAACAAGATTACATATAGAGCTGGTTCGGACAGACTGCAGCCTTTCAACAAAGTGGTTCACCAAGTGGGAGTTCACCACTATGTTCTCAAGGACAAATAGTCATGGACAACATTTAGAATTTGCCAAAATCCCACAACTGGGTTAATTTTTTTTAAATTTGCAAAATATCCTGGAACATATTCATATGTTAAATGCATGAGAAAAATACAAGCTGCTGTTACGTGTTGTGGAGCTCGGTGAGTGGATCTTTCTCAGTTCACTCTCCCTCGCTTTATCCCAGTTAGTCTTCCAATGCCTTCACCATTTTATCCCAAACTCCTCAAAAGGTCAATTTGCCTCTGCCATGCAAGTGAGCCGAGCAGCCTGCTAATATTCATAAGATGAATACACAGGTAACCTTCGGTCTGCTTCATCTGTTAAATCTTCATAGGTCACCTGTTAAGCCTTAGATGTGCTCAAACGGTCTTAATATGTTTACATTTGGCTCAACAGCAACATTATTATCGTAAAAACTCAGAATTTCATGAGGTTTGTATCGTTTTGCTATACGTTAATTCCATGATACTGTGGCAAAGAAGTTATGGAGGTTCTCCCTGTGGTCCATGTCGACATATTTACTCTACAACCAAACAAAGTCACCCATTATCTGGCGATCATATTGCTGGTGATGGAAATTTTTGTTCGCACCATTGACACTGAGGAACTGACGGAGAGGATTGTTCACAAATTTGCTTCTTTGGTTCACACCAAAGCTCATAAAGTACTTTATTGGCTGTAAGCCACTTGGAACGCTGAGGTGGCAAAAAGCTGATAACGACGTGTCTTTATATACATCCAGATCAGCCAACAAGCACTTCCATGGTTTAGAATGGTTTAGCAAAGTAGTGTCAGCAACCATGCAAGCTTAACATTGCGCTGAATCACATGTTGTATGACTAATAAAGAATTTGCACAAAACAATTTATCAATTTATTTGGCACAAGGTAAATAAAAAGTTCCACAACTGCAATGTGACTCTGACGTCCATCAGCTTGATCACCGACCCAAACACAACACCACATTCACTCCCAGCAGCTAATCACAACGCATCATAAGTCATAAGGTCATAAGTGATAGGAGTACAATTAGGCTATTCGGCTATTGTGTCCATTATGCCAGATCCAACCCTAACGCCTCTCTCACCTCCTCCAATTGACCAAAGTCCTCTCAAAGCCGTCCTGTACAGAGTGGATAAGGCGGCTTTAGTGGACAAGGTCAATGCCACTGCACACAAGGGGCGGGTTGACTGGCACACAAAATCAATTCCATCCATTTGTCCAAGAAACGTCTTGGCCAATGTACTGAGTGGCTACACCCTGCTCAGTCCCGTAGCTGAATCATTCAAACATTCCATGGATCAATATTTCTCTGGACCTTCATTATTTATAAAGTATTCCAGTCTACTTTTTTCCCCAGAGAAAACTAGGCAGCCTCACTTCTGTTTACACTGAAACTCATTTACCAGAGTAACTTTCTGAATTCATATTTCCATCTGCTGTCTCTCCAATTCCCCAATCTTTAAGTCTTCTGCAAACATAGATCAATAGCTTTCTATCCTTTAATGTAAGCCATCAATAAACACATAGTATTAGTTCCAGTACTGATCTTTCCAACACCAGTCCTCACATTCTGCCAGTTAAAGCCACTGTCTATTATACTTATCCTCATCTCCTGCCACTGAGCTAAGTTCCTAAACAAATCAATGTTGTCTTACATTCCATACGTGTCAATTCTTTAAACAATTCTACACGAGAAAAATTAACAAACGCTTTTAAGTGGTCAATAATAAAATCAAGACATTCCTCCGAATCTTACTTTAGTCCAGTTTTAAAAAACTAAATGAGGTTTTTCCCAAATACCATCGATGCTTTGCAAATCCTTGGTCTATTTGGGTTAAAATATAAAGTGCTCTGTTATTTTGTGTATTGGCCAAAGGAATGTTACAACTGGCCACAAAATGCAAGTAATTCAACTCAATTACATTGTGTCAGCAAATCATTAATATTGATTTGTCACATCGTTCCATGATGCAGAGTAACTAAATGTGGGGCTGCAATAACATTAAAGCCATTACAAGTGTGGAAAAAAGGTTTGGCTGCAAAAACTTGTTTAACTTGCTTATTATTCTATTACCAGTCTCACAATTGCTGCCTATACCACATGCCAGCTGGAGTGAATATAGACGGATATGTTGGATGAATACATGGCTAGTGGAAAGATATAGATTTAAATTCCTGAAGCATTTGTGGGGAAGTGGGACCACGACAAACTGGCAGGATGTACTTGAGAAGGACAAGGATGTCCGTGGGGAGAAAAAAAGACAAAATGCTGGAGTAACTCAGCGGGTCAGGCAGCATCTCTGGGGAGGAATTTCTAGTGCAGTTGGAGTGAGTTTAAACTAAACCACATGACAGCCGGGAATCTATCAAGGGAGTTGAGGAAAGAGAAACAAGGAAAGAAACAAAAACAGAAGATAAAAAACAATAGGGGAAGGCAACGAAATTAAGGGCAAAAAACAAATGGAACATTAGGACGAAATAATGCTAAGGGGACTAAGAATGTGAACAGATATGCCTAAAGGCTTTGTGTCTTAATGTGCGGAGCATTTGCATTAAAGTGATGAATTAATGAAGCAAACAGATGTTAATGATACGATGGAACGGGGACTGTGGAGGCAAGGCTGCAGTAGGACTAGATTCAGCAGTATTTAATATCCAGTAAGAACAGGCAACGAGGGAAAGGAGATGGGATATCAGGTTGAGGAGGAGATTACTGTAAATGGTTCAGCTCAGAGTTAGAATCTGTATGGGGACAGCTGAAGGGTTAGTAGGGTTCGTATAGAAACCCCCAAACAGTCTTGGCATTGTTAGAGAAAGAAAGAGACAGGAAACATGAGACCTATGCAATAAGGGTACATCTGGGCATGACCAGGTTTGTATCATGGAGCTTTAGAGAAGGAAGAATTGCTGAGGCCTTGGCAAATATATGTATATCATCAACCATGAGGCAGGTTTCCAGGTGGGCTGCAGGGACAAACCAGGGTACAACAGGAGACCAGAGGGACAAACTCTTCACACAACGGGCAGACTATATAGCAGATAGACACAAAGTGCTGGAGTAACTCAGTGGGTCAGGCAGCATCTCTGGAGATGGGTGATGTTTCAGGTCAGGACCCTTTTTCAGACTTTCCCAGACCACTGAAAAAGAGTCCCGACCCAAAACATCACCCATCCTTTTTCTCCAGAGATGCTGCCTGACCCGTTGAGTTACTCCAGCACGTTGTCTATCTTTTGTATATACCAGTATCTGTAATTCTTTGTTTCTACAGCTTGGATGGATTGATTTACCAGAGGAAGCTGGTGGACACAATGGTTTGCAATACATTAGATAAGAAATGTTCAAGGGATATGGATCAAGCACAGGCAGATGGGACTCGAACCAAGAAACTGCAGATGCTAGTTTACAAAAAAAGACAAAGTGCTGGAGTAACTCAGCGGGTCAGGCATAATCTCTGGAGAACATAGATAGGTGATGTTCAGAAGGGACTAGGCCAGCTATAGACCATATCAACATGCATGAGTTGGGCCTACGAGCCTGGTTCTGTACAGTGTGACTATGACTCTCACCGTAGTCACTGGTTATTTTAATCAACACTTACATTGGGCGAACTGTATTCTGGAGGCGGGACCCCTGGTGCATGTATGGGATGATCTTCTGAACCAACCACAGAAGAACTAAAGTAGAAAGTAGGTCATAGTAGATGGAGTATTATGTAATGAAAGATGATTTATCTGCAATCTCATTGTGCAAGGCCCTTGGGGAGGACTGGTAATAATGGGGTAGAAATCTTTATTAATGGTTCTGAGTCTAGAGTTTTGAATTTAAATATTGGAAACTATGATGGTATATGAAAAGAATGGGTTAAGATCGGATGGGGAATATAGATTATGGGGTTAAATGTGGATTGGCAATGGCAAGCATTTAAGGAGCCCAAAGATGACCTGCAATTGTTCATTCCTGCTTGGTGTAAAAATAAGGCATGAACGGTGGCTCAACCATGGCTAACAAAGGAAACTAAGGAGAGGATCCAATGTTGTGCCAAATGAATTGGCCTGAAAAAAATCAGCATACATGAGGACAGCTGAGAACTCAGCAAAAAATGACCAAGAGATTGATCAGGAGCAGAAAAATCAAAGATGAGTGCAAGCTTGCCGAGAACATTAAACTGATTGTAAATGCTTCTTTACATGTGCAAAGACAAAAAGATTAATAAGAAAAATGGAGGTCTTTTACAGTTCGAAACAAGGGAATGTACAATAGGGAACAAAAATGGCAGACCAATTGGACTAATGCTTTGGATCGGTCTTCACAATGTATAACACAGATCTTCCTGGAAATGTTAAGAGATTCAAGATTCAAGAAATGTTAGGGAATTGAGGGCTGAGTGGGAGGGAGAAGCTGAAGTAGGGAAATTGATGGGATTGAAGCTGACAAATTGTCAGAGTCCAATCGTCTGCATTACGGAGTACATAGATATATAGACAATAGGTGCAGGAGTAGGCCCTTCGAGCCAGCACCGCCATTCAATGTGATCATGGCTGATCTTGCACAATCAGTATCCCGTTCCTACCTTCTCCCCATAACCCTCGATTCCACTAGCCCTAAGCGCTCTATCTAACTCTCTCTTGAATGCATCCAGTGAATCGGCCTCCACTGCCTTCTGAGGAAAAGAATTCCACAAATTCACAAGTGTGTGAAAAGGTCTTTCCTCATCTCAGTTCTATAGGAAATGACACTACAAAATGATCGAATTGGTGGTTATTTTCCACCATTCTTCGAGATCAGTTCCTACAAATTGGGTAAAGCCACTAATTAATAAAAAGAAAGAGAGACCAAAAACCATGATATCATGGAACAAATACTGCTTTACTGAGGAAATAATGATGTTGAAATCAGTACCAGGATTAGTCAGTCAGCATGAGTTTACAAAAGGGAAATCATGCTTGACATTTACTGGATTTTTGTTTTGAGTATGTAACCAGTAGAGTGGATGGGGAAAAACCAGTGGGTGCAGTGTGTGACAACTTCCAGAAGGCATTCGATAAAGTCACACAAGGGATTAATATACAACATTTATAGCAGGTGGGATTGTGTGCACTGATATGAATAGAGATTTGGTGGACGGAGGAAGAATAAATTGATCTTTTGCAAGTTGCAAGAGGTGATTAGTGGAATACCATAGGGTTCAGTGCTACCTCAACATACGGTAAGGGTTTAGATGAGAGAAGCTTACCAGCAACACAAAGTTGAGTGCAAGTGTGGGTGTGGGGGGAGTGCAGGAAGAGCTCAGAGTGACTAGGACTAGTGATCAAGGGAATAGGTAAATACATGGTAGAGCAGAGTAAGTAGATAATGCCAGGTTTCCCCTTTGGTCACAAAACCAGAAAGGCAGAGTGTTTTCCAAATGGTGACAGATTAGGAAAGGGACAGGAACAACAGACCTGGCCATCTTTATGCACCAAGCAGTGAAAATAAGTCAGCAGGTGAAGCAAGCAGTTAAAGAAGACAAATGTCATGTTGGTCTTCACTGTGAATGACTTTGAGGATAAGTGCAGGATTTCTTACTGCACTTATACAGGGGAAAAATGTTTTTGCTATGCAGGGTTCCTGGATGTCCTATGTAGAGAGATTGGGAAGATTAGGCATAGTTTAGCAGAACTAGAGGGATCTCATTAAAACTTTAACATGTTGCCAAGACTGGATAGGCAAGATGCAGGAAAGATATTCTCAATCGTGGGGAAGACCAGAACCATGGTCAAGTCTCAGGATCCATAGTCAAGCTCAGGGGTAGGCCATTTGGGAGTGAGACAAGGAGAAAATTAATCACCCAAAGACTTACGAATCTGCAGAAAGCTCGAGCTCTGAAGGAGATTGAGGCTAAATCGTCACATATTTTAAGAAGGAATTAGATATCAGGGTTGAAAAGATCAAGGAATATGGAGAGAAAGCGGGAATGGGGGTTTAGATAATCACCATGGGGAATGGTGGAGAAGGTTGAAAGGACCAAATAACCTACTACACACAGGCAACACTCCTAAAAAGAAAACAAGCAAAACTTGGGTATTCTCTTCCTGGAGGGATTGTTCAATGCAGAGAATATTGTATGTGTACGGCTTGTTGTAGCTAATCACACATAGACTGAATAGAGGTTACCAAAGGTTTTTGTAAACTAAGATTTTAATTAAAAAAAACATTTATTGGAATCCATCTTAAAAGTATAGTACCACTTATACTTGAAGGAAAAAAATAATTTAATGGTTAAATTGGTAAAATTATCGTTTAAATGTTTGTATTGCTGGCACAGATGAGCACACAACAAATACCATGTGGTGCACTAACTCATCGGGCACCTAATCTTTAGCTTAGCCAAAAACCCATTTCAAATCAAGTCTATGCCAACTGAACATACATCAACATGTGTGGGAATGAACTGCAGATGCTGGTTTAAATCGAAGATAAGACACAAAATGCTGGAGTAACTCCGCGGGACAGGCAGCATCTCTGGAGAGTAGGAATGGGTGATGTTTCAGGTCGAGAGCCTTCTTCAGACGTCATCATGTCCATACTTCAACATGTACTGCTGTGGTTTATGAATAGGCTGTGCATTTTTACATATTAACCCAGAGAAACTAATAAAAAAAGTCCTTGAGTCCTAAATGGAAAATCATACTTTCGGCTTTTTCCCCAGTGTGCTGTTAATATACATCCGACCTACAGAAATTACATCTTTATTAATTTTGCTTTAAGAATGCCACATGGAGCTTTCATTTTTTTCTTATATGTAGTCGAGCTTTAGAGAGAACACAAGCTGAGGAAAGCTTTCCTTCAATCAAAAATACCCAATTATTCTGAGCGTTAATAAACACTGAGAAAATACTCCTACAGTGAGTTAAAAAACAGACCAGTCAGTCCCTGTTTTATCAGCACCACTGGTGGAAACTGGGCACAATCCAAAAAACTACAGACGCTGGAGATCTGAAGGTAAATCCCAAAATGGAGGAAACAGAACAGGTTTAGCTAAATGTAGAAGGAGAAACAGATACAGTTTCAGGTCAAAGGCCCTTCATCGAGGAGAAACATGTAACTACAAATGCTGTTTGACAAAAAAAAAGACACAAAGCACTGGAGTACCTCAGCAAGTCAGGCAGCATCACTAGAGATGTGGAGATGGGGGGGTTGGGGGCTCCACCAGAGCCCAGCCTGTGAATGCGGAGCAGAACAGACAGCCAACCATGTTATCTTTGAGTGCCCACTCTACCACCCACCAAATGGTGCTCAGGGCCTGGACACAGAGACAACAACCTGGCTGCTCAACACCCGGCTTGAGATCTAACTTCCTTTGATTTATTTCTGTTTCATTCGCAAGAAGAAGACTGGAAGGGTGATGTTTTAGGTTGGGGCCATTCTTCAGGCCGATTGTGGTGTGGGGGGAGGAAGGTGAAAGCATGATTTTAGATTTATTTGAAGGATACAGCATGGAAACACGCCTTTCAGCCAACTGAGTCTGCACCAACCAACCATCACCCCATACATTAGCACAGTCCCACACATTAGGGACAACTTACAATTTTACCAAAGCCTATTAACCTACAAACCTGTATGTCTTTGGAGCGTGGGAGAAAACTGAAGCACCTGGAAAAAACGTACGCGGTCACAGGGAGAACATACTAACTCCGTACAGACAACATCCATAGTCAGGTTTTAACCTGGGTCTCTGGTGTTGTAAGGCAACAGCTCTACCTCTGTGCCACTGTGTAGAGCAGAAGAAATCCTGGCAAGTGATAGGTGCTGGCTCGAAGGGCCGAATGGCCTCCTCCTGCACCTGTTTTCTATGAAAGAGGTAAGAGGGGATCTTGATAGGCGGATGGTTGGACAAAGCCCAGGATAACAAGAATAAAGGTGTGAGGTAGGGATAGACGAGGTGAGAATAATGAAGCCACAGGAAGGAATGGGGGTGGAAGAGGAAGGAACAAAATGGGTATGTCCAGGTGGGAGAAAAGGAAATGGGGGGGGGGGGGGGGGGGGGGGGGAAAGGAAGGGAAAAAAAGTTTATCTGTAGGGTAGTTATGTACAATTGGAGATAGACAAAACGCTGGAGTATCTCAGCAGGACAGGCAGCATCTCTGGAGAGAAGGAATGGGTGACGCTTTGGGTCGCGACCCTTCTTCAGATTAGAATTCAAAAATTGGCCAATTCAATGTTCATTCCATCTAGTTGTAAGCTACACGAGCAGCATACGAGGTGTTGTTCCTCCAGTTTCCATGTGGCCTCTCTCTGGCAATGGTGGAGGCCCAGGACAGAAAGGTAAGTGTGGGAATGAGAGGGGGAATTTAAAATGGTTAGCAACCAGAAGATCCAGTAGGCCTTGGTGGACAAAGTGTTAGCGTTCGGCAAAACGGTCGTCAAGTCTACGCTTGGGCAGGGGCTGGGGACATAGTGCTTTCTATTGTGTGTTTGCAAAATGTACAGAAATGGGAGAATCTGTAAAGAGTGTGTGCAGTTTCAATAAATAAACTTAAAATGAATTCCTGCATTTTAAAACCCCTAGGAAATTCAAAAGCGTAACATCCCACTGAGTGCACAATGTAGAGGCTTTTGTACATTGTCACAAATGAACCAATTTGTACACAATGATAATTTGTCAATACAGGTACACGTGTATAACAAAAATAAAGCAAGGTAGACTACTACACAAAGCAACTGCCTTGGTAACTACTTAACTATTCACAACATTTACACAAACTACACCTGTCTTTCAGTGAACAGAGGGAGCAAATGAAAGATGATAGGGTTTCCATCACAGCTTGGCATATCACGACCAAGAAATCAATCACGTAATGAGTTTTTCTTCACCGCTGTGTGATTGAACATTGATTTTGCACACAGTAAATCATTTTACGACTATTTCCTGGTTGAATCATGCCAATCAGCCACTTCTTAACTGGAGTAACTATTGCTATTTTGTTGCAATTTCACATCAGGGATGAACATCAGTTTGCAGTGTTGGTCTTAGCATTGTGTTCAGCACGGACAATGTGGGACAAAGGGCTGTTCTTGCACTATATGCTTAACATGTTCCATGTCTTAACATCTGTCCATGCAAAACACTCATGGAGAACTTAGATCATGTTGATCTGAGGGTACCCGTTAGCAGACACACCCGAGATAACTTGGTCTCATTCCATCAGGACCAACATCAAAGGTCTACAGAGTAGGTAGGATACTGACCTTCACCCTTCCGGCACCAAGAACAACTCCATCGCAATTAAAACACAAATCCCCAATCCCAATCACCACCCCTTGATCCATGTCTCCCAATTCTAGAGCCCCTGTCTTTATCACTGCTTCATATTCATATTACATTACCTCTGTGCATTTATTTTAAACAAAATGAAAGGTGTATTTTCTTGTTAATGGGGAATTGACCCAAACAATCCAATGAGGCTAGATCAGAGGCTCTTGACAACAATTTGTTAAACATGAACGCACATCATATAAGGTTTTTGGAAAAAAAATCATATAATGGGGGGAGTTTAAATTGAAGGCTATTTTTTTGCAAGGATCTCCGATCTAGTATCATTGGATTGTTTGGGCCATTTCCCCATATGAAAATATGACTTTCACATTTAAAATGTCCTTTTTAGATGGTGCACATATCAACTTAATGCTTAATGCTTCCAAGATTTATTAATTAAATGTCTTCTAAGACAGTTAGTTGTATTATTAATGTAATTAATACATCTTTGATCTAGTAGTGGTACCAGATTAATTCCTGGGGGTAAACATCCAACATCATTGTTAATTCTGAATTAATTATTGGTATCAGACACTTTGCTGGCCCCTTTTGTGACGATGGGGTATTGTGACGTCAGGAAGGCCACCACAGATCTATCATGTTGATAATGATTAAGGGAAAATGATCAAAATCTACTAAATAGCAAAAAAACAAAGTGAGAGTCTGATCCAAATCTGAAGAAATCTAAGTACTCGTGTCCACTCAGATTTAAGACTTTCAGTTATTGATCAGCTATTCTTTTCACTCATTATGTTACATTTGCCGTGGACAGTCAACCTATTTAATCTGTTAAACAAAGCACATGGGTTCACAAGACCAGACTTAAAGCAACATCATCTAAAAACAAAGTATTGAAGATTAGTTTGCAGAATTCTCTGTATCACTGTGAGGCGCGAGTGGTATTGGTATAGATATTATTTCCATGAACATCAGTTACCAAGTTCATTAACTTCATAAAGCATAAACTAAATAACCATTTGTGCCTTTGGATATGAAAATTGAATTGTCATTATTTTTATAGACGTTTATTTTTTGAAGTTCTTAATACTATCATGTATCATATTCCTTTCTGGGTCTGAACAGTCACTACAATTTGCACATCTGTCTGCACTGGAGACCCACGTACAGTACATGAGCAGTAACAAATAGGACATCTGGTAGGATGAGAATTATATTGTTTTACAAATTGGTGATTTATCAGTCCCTTGGAAGCTGATGTGATGCAGGAATAGTCAGAGAAGGCAAAGTATTAAATGACAAAAAATTGAGTTATGAGATGTTTCTCATAATTGCTAAGCAGATGGATTTTAGTGTTGGATCCAAGTTTACGGGCAAGGTTGGAGTGTGCTCTACTTCCAGACTGCACTGGTCGTCCTATATGATTGAGTAAACCTATTAATTATTGGCAGCTATTTTACTTTTATATATTATTTGAATGAAAATGCGAGATAAATTAACATTCCTGGAGTTTGCTGATGTTTAACAGCTTTCTTGATAATCCAGAGAATTGTTTTTAAAAACTGTAAAATGTCAACATTAATGGAGTAGACCGGAGCTGCAGCCCTTCATGTTGCATTTTGCTGACGGGTCGTCCATGGCTCAATATATATTTAAATCATATTTGACAGTGCGGTAGATGTTTTATGACTATATATGTAAACAGAAATTCACTAAAAGCTAAATCATTCAAATCAATATGAAACGTATGTGGGTTTAGGGAACCATGGAAGCAATGAATTTTTTTAATCAGAATTCTTAAGTGCCCAAACAATGGTTTTAATTAGATAATATATAATAAATGTATCAATTTTTTAATTAAAATATACATCATAATTTTTCTGTAATATCTTATTTTGCCTGAAAATTTGTTATCTTATGTTTGCTTCCATGTGAAATCCAATTTTAACTTGTGCCGACTGTTGTAATTAAAATACAACAAATGATATGAGAGACTAGCTGGGATACGGGTTCTTGCACTAGAAACAGATTCAACTAAAGCATCAATTTGAATTTCACAAAATGCTGACACTTCCTCATACAAAATAGTGCAACATAAAACACCAACTAAAGCAGCACCATTTTGTACCCTTTCTGAACATTCACACGGACAGTTCTGACGTTTGTTTTCATATTATTAGCAATTTTGCATGGCAAATAAAATAATTTATTTTTAAAAATTTAGGTAAAATCTTTGAATGCAAATAAAAAGTACAGAACTTACTGATTTCATGGTTGATACAGAATGTCATTCAATGAAATATATAAAAAGTTACCTTTTCTACAAGCTTGTTCTGAGGCTTCCTGAAGAAAGAGGTTTTGGCAGTAAAGAAACAATCTTCTAAATCTTCATCTAAGCTGCAATATCCACTGCTCATACTTGTATTCCACGTTCCATCAATTTTGTGATAAAAAATCATCAGAATATCCAAGAGGATTTAGTATGCTCTTTAACAGATCTTAAAGTTTAAAACACTGCACCACCGTACAGTGATTTCCCAATACAGGCAGAAGGTGCCTTGCACAAGTCAGGAAAGAGGTATCGTACAACATATACACGTAGAATCTTCACTATTCCGGCCAGCTGCAGCTGCTTTTTTTAACTTCAGTTGTCGTTAATGTTTAACAACTTAATCCTCTATAGGTTTGATGTCTTTGCCTCTGACACTGAATTTCTGTATTTACACATGGGCTGTGCACTTAGCTTTCACTGCCATTTAAAAAGTCATTCCTGGCAGCCGCTTTAACATGGTGTAGTTGAACGTCTGACTGTGGAGCTGTTGGCTGCTGTGCTGCACTCCATCTGTGGCTAATCAGCTATCTGCATGCACACACGAGCTGAGTGAGGTCAGCTCCTTCCTGGCTTCTCATTCTATGTATTTCAACAAAGCAAAGCCACATCCTGCTTCAAGATTTAAAATGCTAAGCTCACACATACATGTCAATATATTACATGTTTAAATGTCCTTGAAATTCATGATGAATATATAACATTGCTTTCCTTCTCAGCGCTGCCATTCTTAAACAATGCACCGAGCACTTAATTATGTTCCTGCGTACACCACCACCACCAGGGTTCCATTTAACCTCAAATTATCAGGTAATTTTTAAAAACAAGTTTTCTATGGCTCAATATCTTACGTAACAAAACTGCACAATGTAATAAAAAAATAATTCATACTGACAAAACCCTTCATGTGAGCAGGGTAATCTGGTGCAATGTCATGCAATATTTTAAAATCAGGAATGCATTATAACATAGTAATATTATTGACTGGATTGTTGAGGCATTTAAAAATATGAAAGGGTATATTGCAAAGTTAACGATCATAATATCTGTTGCCATACAAATCTAGCATGCACTCAGAATTAGCTTTATTGAATATAACACAATTGTCCTAGTAACCTAATCTTTTCAAAGCGTCATAATGGAACAGCCATGCCAGAGGATTTCCCTTCAGTTACTAATCCCAACATCAAGCAGAAAAGTATAAAATTATTTAAAAATAATCCTGCTTTTGTTCAATCTTTTGAAATTAATAGTTAATTTTCCCATCAATTAAGAATTAATTCAATGTAGAAGTTAAATCCAGTCTTGTCTTAATTTATAGGTTCATAACTTCAATAAATTCCATTATGAAATGACATTAATCTTTGGTTGGTTTTGTCTGCTGAACTATTTTTTAAAAAGCGTTTGAATAGAGATACACTGGTATCACGGTTAGTACTTCGAGCACGTTCCAAGGACTGAGAACGCTAATGAAATTAGTGCTCTAAGGAGTCATTACAGTTTTATACACTAGCAACACCTGCAAACCCAGTACAAATCCCCGCATTCCCTGTGTGCTATTCTGCCAGGAACTCGGCACAAATCCCAACCTTCCCTGTGCACGATTCTGCCAGGAACCTGGTGCAAATCATGCAAATGATGGAAAATAGGAGCAGGCAGCAAGGGGTTTGGGGATACAATACAAATGTGGTATTGCATTTGGGTGATCACTTTGACAGCAATGTGTGGTAAGGAATTCCACAGATTTTTCCCCCATCAAACCCAACCCCAATTTCTGAAAGATACAAAAGCCTCCAGTCACCGTACCCCTCAGGCACACTGGAAGCTTACATCTCATGACTAGGATGACCTTGTGTGCACCAGAGTTGCCAGGCTTTTCAATTGAATAATGATCAAAACAAATGTACATTTGACCACTGTAGCACTCTCTCAGTACTATACTCAGTTTATATTTGGACTATGTTCTCAAATCTTTGGAGTAGCTCATCGACCCATACTTTTCCTGACTCCAGAAATCACAGGTAAGGGAACAACATTGAACCAGGGGCCAGCAGCGGGTAATGCTTCATGGAATTGGTCCACCAGTTGGTCCACCAGTTAGATCAGCCATAATGACCACATTTAACCCTGGAACTACATAAATTAATTGGTATTAGTCAGATAATGCCATCCTAAACCCCTCTGGGCATAGAGGTGAACTAACGTCCGACTTAGTCATGCTGACATTAACAAGTGGAAATTGAATTGCAAATCAATTACTCACATTACGCAATTCCATGTGTAGGAAGGAACTGCAGATGCTGGTTTATACCAAAAATAGACACAAAATGCTGGAGTAACTCAGTGGGTCAGGCAGCATCTCTGGCGAAACGGAATCCTCTTCAGATTCTTCAGTCTGAAGAAGAGTTCTGACCCGAAACGTCACAGATTCCTTTTTTCCCTGATCCACTGAGTTACTCCACCATTTTGTGTCTTATATAATTCTAAACCTGTTGGCACGCACCACCACTAAACATGCTAGATTTAAAATTTAAAGATAAAGCCCTTGTTTTATAAATGGCTACAAACTACTTTTGTAACTTTATAATGTAATTAGGATACAACATACCCAGTAGCACAGTGAAAAACCTATGAGTTTCACAAATTCATTGCTCTGCCAGCTAGTAAACAGTTCTGAAGTAGTCAAGTATTATTTTATATCATTGACTTCAAATATTTGTTCTGCTTCTCCCTCCACAATTGATCCTTAGAGTATTTGCAACATTTTGGCTTGTATTTTAGATGGCACAATATTTCTTTCAGATTAAGTATTATGACTGATGGGGCTAGTATTGCAACAATATGATAATCAGGAAATGCCTTCTTCTTCTTTGTAAATCGTCATGGTATCTGACCAGCAAATGTCACCCCCTACACTACATTCTTCCTCAATTTTAAAAAACTGGAAAAAAATCAGCAAGGATGGTACGTACATTCATATTCTAAACCTACATGATTTTGCCCCATGGTGAAAGTGCCACTTACCATTAAAACACATTGTCAGAATACCAGTTTAAATTTTTTAATTCAGTCAAAAATAGGAAATTAGAACTGTCACAGAGCAAAGACCAACTAACCAAAGAAAAACAAAATCAGGAACTCGGCAGTTCAGGCACAGCAACTGTGAAGGGAAATGGACAGATGACATTTCAGGTCAGGACCATTCTTCAGACTCAAAAGACTTATGAATGCACACAAAAAAATGTTTCTTACTTTAAATATGCATGTTTACTGATAATTGTCCACCTATACCATTCACTGGTAAGATTTTTTACATTGTTGTCATGCATTCCTTGGACACAAGCCATCATCCCCCTATCTTTAGCTGCTACTGCACCTGCCAGCCACAAAGCAGCCAACTCTGCTGCATATTTACTGCTCACTTCTCACCACAGACCACATGTGCAGTACCGTTAGCATAGTAAGTATTTATGGAGGTAGACCAACAGTCAGTTTGCAAAAGTGTTTCTTAAATCTTTCAGAAACCTGGAGGAGAGTTAAAGTAGTGATAGAACAACTTTAGGATTTTTTTAATTATTCGCAGAATGAGTTTATCACTATTTAGGATCATGTCTATTTTGGCCATCGTTGACTTGCTGGATCATTTCAGGGATAGGTTAAAAGTGGACCACATTACTGTGTGCCTAGCGTCTTATATATGTCAGGTAGGATAAGGAGCACAGATTTCCTTCCCTGGATGAAGTTAGTGACAAGTGAGTTTTAACAACAGCCCAAACATTTCATGGTTGCCATTATTAACATTTTTTTACTCCGTGTTATTATACCACTGCTTTCTGTCACAGACTTTTTTTTTAAACAAACATTGGACACTTCTTCAGGCCTACCAGGAAAGGTTCAGTGCCCAGCTTGGTTCTTTTTCTCATTTTCACTCTCTTCTCCATTTTATATATGTGACAGCAAACACACTTCTATATTTGTAGTTAAGATCAGGGCAAAATGATCTGCACAGCAACTTCTTTGTTTCAAAGCAGAACGTTAACTTTTATTGGTGGAACAGGTTCTTTTCCAAATTTCCTTTTTTTCTTACCCTGTAGATCAATTCAGTTAACAATATTCTCCACGACTAAGTTAGTATTTGGCAGACCATTCCATCTGTGGAAAAGATCTTTCTTCTTCTCGCCCAATATCCAAAACCAGTTTCCATTGAATGCTTCTGGCTAACCTGCTCCCTTCCTATCCCAGAGCTACTAAAGATAATGCAACAACCCTATCACTGTCTCAACTGAAATCAGTTAATCCAGCAGAGATTTCACAATAAACCTGGAATTCACAGATACGTACATTCTGCGTTTACCTTTGGGGACGCTAATGCTTTGCTTTTACTAGATTATATATAACTAGCAAATATACAAATTACAATTTGGAAACAATTTATTAAAAAATACATCATTTATTTTTAAAATATTTGGGTAGCTGTGATATCATTGGGCATTTTGTCGAGACTATTGGTTGCTATTAACTGCATGACCAGGCTTCAAAGAGAGTCCAAAGATGACTTTAGGAGTGGGCAGGGAAACGTGCTGCTGCTGGTGAGAGATACCTCACGACAGCTGCACACTAATGTTTACATTTTGCGCTGGAATTAAATCGAAGCAGGAGCTCACCAACAATAATCAGAATTCATGAAGGAATGCCAGAACTACACAAGACAACTGCAACTATGATTTTGCCTGTGATTTGAATGGTGCCCAAATATTTTATTTGGTGGTTACGGCTGTATAAACACAAAATATTGGGACTGGCAATTCTTAATAATCCAAGATTCAAGTTCTTGAGACGAATGTAATGTAACACAGGAGGCAGGGATTCTACAATTTTCTACAATGGTTGAAAGATGGTGTCAAGATAGCACGTTCTAAATTACTCTGAATTCTCACAATAATTGCCCAGAATTTTAACTTGTGGAGAGGAAGTGGGGAGGTTCAGCTATTGTCTGCAATATTTGATCTACATTTGTTATTCCACCTGTTGCAATATGTTTTCACCTGGCGTGCGTCTTTGCACAGATATAACCCCTATTTAAATACCTAGCTGTATAATCTACCAATCTGACCAAAAAAACCTAGTTAAATGAGGTGCATACAAAATTAGTTTGCTCCCCGATAAAGAACCCTACCCACTTCCTGTTGTTGAGCTGTAGAGTGTTTTGTGAAGTTATATTTGAATCTCGTTTTAAGGGTGAACCAACAGTGGATGTACTTAAGGAATAATTCAGTAATTGACTATGCTTCCTATGGAAATTTGCAATATTTACAGTTAATGTCCGGATGAATGCTAATGAGAGAAGCAAAAACAGGAGATGAGATAAGAAAATGAGATTACATAGTATGAAGGACAAAATAAAGTAGATCTATATCAATCATTTGTCAAAATAACAGTGGTTATTTTATTGAGGGAATGGTCAGACTGCCCTGCAGAGTAGAAGCATTGAAACCTCTTTCCAAAGGTGCTTCTAATGTGCAAAACGTAAATGGGTCAGATTAATGTTTTAAAATGTCAAACCAATATGTTTAAGAAGGAACTGCAGATGCTGGAAAATCGAAGGTTGACAAAATGCTGGAGAAACTCAGTGGGTGCAGCAGCATCTATGGAGCGAAGGAAATAGGCAACGTTTCAGGCCTTCGCTCCATAGATGCTGCTGCTCCCGCTGAGTTTCTCCAGTATTTTTATCAAACCAATATATTATTTGCAGGTGAAAGTGCAACCAAAAACACAATGCTGAAATGAAGCTCCAACAATAATTTTCTATTTTATATCAATACTGGGACTGGGACTGAGTTTGAGGGAAAACAGTGGGGAGGGAGGGGAGTGTTTGGTGGTTTTCGGTTCCAAACACACCTGGATTGGATAAGCAGGCAAGATCAGAAGCAGAATGGGGCTGGGGTAGGGGCGTGGGGGAAAAGCTATTTGATGGGCCAGGTCCAGATGATAGGTACTGGACTTCATTTGGAAACATTAAAAAATTAGCACTATGCTGTAAAGACCTAATCACTAGAGCACTTTTCCAATTTTCCCAGCTCCCTGCTTCCATCCAGTTCTCCATAAGGAGCATTCTGAGCGGAATACTGTCATCCTGTGACAGTATCGGCCACACGAGAGGGAATGATGGTCATTGACGACTGCCCAGCAGAGTTGAAGCATTGAAACCTCTTTCCAAAGGTGCCACAGCCTGACCTGCTGGTTTTTCCAACATTTTCTATTTTCGTTGAAGATTTCCAGCACCTGCAGTTACTTTTTGATTTTCTGTCAGAATGATTTGCTTAATTTCAATAAGAGTATTTTTTGAAGGACCATATTCTCAGAACTATGTAGCCAAATAAAACCACATGCTTATTTGAAAATTGAAATCCCCGTCCCACACGACAGATGAACACATACAATCCCTCCTCTGGCCAAGTCATGCTACTGCACCGGTTCAAGGCCTATTTGTACAACACCTCTCCAATCCAAGGGGGTGAACATGCATGCTCTTTCTTTGAAAATATCATTTATTCCTCTAAACCAACAATTTATCAGTAGTTAACAGCATAGCAATGCTGTTTCCATTTATATTCACATTAAAAGCAAAAAAAACTGCTGGAGGCATCTGGTTCACATGAAAGATCTCAACCTGAAACATCAACAGCCCATTCTCTCCATGGATGCTGCTCAACCAGCAGCTCCTTTTTTGCCCCCGATACCAGCATTTGCAGTTTTGTTTCTCTACAATAACAACATTAGATCAAGTCCCAGTTCCATTGTGAAGGCCATAGAAGCATATCCTGGGACTGGAAAATAGGTGAAGAGAGCAGTGGGGATTTTAATCTGTGTCTACTACTATCATATGATCAGCACGCCAACTTTATATTGTGTAGCTATTTAAATAATTGCTATCTGCATTGAGTGATAACCACAACATCTTTATACAATATGGTATGAGATCATTACTTTGATCTGGAATGTTTGTTTTGTGATTGGTTAGTGACAGACAGGTTTAGATGCGTGATTGATGGTGAATAAATACTTAGATTGGAGCTTTGTGGACATCTCCCAGACTCCCTCCCCTCTTCTCATCCTCTTTTTTTCACAACTATTCCTGTTTTTCCAGTTGGTCACTAGCCAGCACTGTCTCTTCATGATGGAAAGATTATACATCACGGAGCACGATGCAATGATCACGGCGGTCATCCTCTGCGGAACTCACGTCAACACTAGAACCAGCAATGTTCCAAACGTGTCATTAGTCTGCTCGATACCATTGTGTGGCAGCATGATGCTCATCGAATGCCTGTTGTGTTTGAGCGCATGTGAAGGCACAGGACATATTTATTGTCAGTGGATAGCCTTTGTTGTACACAAACTACTCATCACTTCAGCTGACAGCTCAATTATGACTGCAACAAGAGACTGTCTGAGAATGAAGGCATCATGATTGCTGCCTGAAGGCTGGACACTGGCCTTCCCAATGCACTACTGAGGTCACACACCAGTACAAGGCAGGGTTGTCATATGATACTCACTGTGTCACTCGTGCCCTAGACCCAGGGAAAGAGTGCAATTCCAGCAAAGCCATATCCTCTTAGGAAGAGAATAAAATGTGGGATTTCTTCAGTGGATTTAATTGACCAGCAAACTTCAAATAACTTGGGTATGGTTGGCTTTGAAGCTGTGCATTCAACTTGTATTATTCTAGCAACTTTGCATACCTGAAAAATTCCTAAATGTGACCGCTGGTAGGTTCAAGAGTAGCCCATCAAAGCTGCTCGACCATTTTTGTCCTGTGTGCAATTGCTCTGCACTCCTGTCTAGCCATGGTTTTCTTTCTCTCTCTTTCTTCTTCAACATATTCAGAGATTTTGTTTATATCATCCTTTGAGAGATTTGTGAACAACAGGGGGAAAAATCCTCTTCATCTCAATCTTAAATGGGCAATCTCTTATTTTCAAAGTGTGACATCAAGTTGTGGATTCTCCCACAAGAGGAAGCATCCACCTGTCAAGATGCCCCAGGATCTATGTTTCAAGTTGAAATGAATTATGCTACAGATAAAATTCGACTCATTACCACAAAAATGATATAATTTACTCAAAAATTAATCAAACAATACAAGTAAATATCCAAGAAGGAACTGCAGATGCTGGAAAATCGAAGGTAGACAAAAATGCTGGAGAAACTCAGCGGGTGAGGCAGCATCTATGGAGCGAAGGAAATAGGCAACGTTTCGGGTCGAACCTTCTTCAGACTTCAGTCTTCTTCAGACTTCAGACTTCAGTCTGAAGAAGGGTTTCGACCCGAAACGTTGCCTATTTCCTTCGCTCCATAGATGCTGCCTCACCCGCTAAGTTTCTCCAGCATTTTTGTCTACCAAGTAAATATCTATACAACTCCAGAACGTTTTTATTTATTTCCATAGCAACCCACCCATTTATTTTGCATTACTAAGTACTTAATAACAGCTTAGAGGTTTTTTTCAAGCACAACAAATCTTGGGATGCCAATTACTTGCTAACAGAAAGATCTAGTGAAAACAATTAAAAAAACACCACATTACACTAGAACACTTTTATACTTCACATAGACTTATTAACAAATAAATTAGAACTGAAAATCTACAGAAATTGATGCAATTTTTCTAAACAAATTAATAACGACTTAAAAACATGCAAGTCAAGAGCCAGAACAAAATTCTTCAGCACTTAAAAAGTAACATTAGATCAGAGGTACACGAGAGCCAATGGCCTCCTGGAAGCAATCTTCTATCACACACCAGGTGCAAGTCATTGTGTACGAATACAGTAACCCTGGCATAAAGCTTCCTCTGTCTGCTCTATTTTAAGAGATTAGCACAGATTTTAAAGGAGGACACTCAATCAGACTAGGAGAGGTGTATGGGCTACAGACTTGCATACAACACCACCGACAAATGCGGTACAGGGTTAGAATGGGGATTATGGAGTTAATATCAAGCAATTCAAGACTGCTTGCACAGGGTGGCACAGTGGTAGAGTTGCTGCCTCACAGTGCCAGAAACCCAGGTTCGATCCTGTACTGTATGGAGCTTGTACATTCTCCCCGTGACCGTGTGGGTTTTCTCCAGTTTCCTCTCACATTCCAAAGACATGCAGGTTTGTACATTAATTGCCTTCTGTAAATTGTCCTTAGTGTGTAGAACAAAACTAGTGTACGGGTGATCGTTGGTTTGCACGGGCTTGGTGGGCCGAAGGGCCTATTTCCACTTTGCATTTCTAAACTAAACTAAAGCTTGTTCTGCCATTCAGGAAGATCATTGCTGTTCCAACTCATTTCCTTCCCCGACATTCCTTGAACTAATATCCAGATATCTGTCCATCCCTTCTTTGAACCTCCACAGCCCTATGGAGCAGCGCATTCCAAATGACTCGCCACTCTCTGAGTAAAGATATCTCTCCTCATTTCCCTCCTCTGGCCAAGAATTCAAAGGGTGAACCATAGAAATTTAGTGTGTAAATGCAAATATTAACAATAAGTACCTTGCTTTCAAGCTGCACCATTTTAACTTCAACAGCGATGCTTTCTTCTGAAAGTTGCTCCCATTGCTGGCAGTCGAGTTTGATGAAGTTCCTGCATCCCTGATGAGCGGTGTAATTGCAATCTGTTTAGGCAGAGGCATAGAGTCAAAATTAAATTAAATGCAGCCAGCCAATGTCAATTCTGTATTTAATTTAAGATGAGATTAAATCAATTATAGTGGACTACTCAATGTATGTTTTGCAATATCTAAGGAACATTGGAATTGAAGGACCAGAAAACAAATCAAGCTTGATCTAAATTCACCTTCCTGCTGCATAGACCATCTCCTCTGTTCAATAGACAATAGACAATAGGTGCAGGAGTAGGCCATTTGGCCCTTCGAGCCAACACCAGCATTCAATGTGATCATGGCTGATCATCCCCAACAGTACCCCGTACCTGCCTTCTCCCCATATACCCTGACTCCGCTATTTTTAAGAGCCCTATCTAGCTCTCTCTTGAAAGCATCCAGTCAATGAACATCGCGGTATAGAGATGTGACATGATAATTTACATTTATAAAGCCCTTCAAACAGTTACAAGTTTTAATATATGGTGAATTAAAACTCTCAGATTTTCTATCAACCATGTCTTTTTGACAACCCTGTCAACATTTGAAAGGCAAAATTCTATAAAACACACTACACATTTTTCAACCTGAAGGTTCAGATTCCCAATAAATCCATTGCATCCATAAGTTTGAGAAAGACATGACTGGCATGTAAAGAACATAGCACAATTCTTGCACAGGATGTTTTAAGCAGCTTCTAGTTGAGAATCAAGAGTTAACTACAATACAAAAAAAATGAGTTATACTTTTTTCAGTGTTATATCTTTAGGAAAATGTAATCTTATAGGAAACATGAATGAGCTAGATTGTGCTTAATTGCAGCTTGCACTTCAGTTTCCCCTGGTACAATCACTGCAGCAAAAATGGCATGAAATTGGTTGTAAAACATGGGGGGGGGAGAAATCACAATTAGGCCAAATATCTAGGACAGGGTTCGGCAACCTACGGCACACGGACCGAATACGGCCCGTAACCTGAAAAACCTGAACACCCCCCTCCCACAGCACCTCTCACCCAATGTTGGCAGCCCTGGTTTCTCTCATCTCATTGATCGTAACACAGTCTAATCAGAGTCCAGACCATGTTGCACGTTCAATCCACCAGAGGGTGCAATTGAGTGACTAAACTGCATATGGGAGAATGAGTCTCTCTATCTGCAGATGACAAATGAATATGGACTGACTTCCTCCTGATTGCAGCAAAGGTCAGCATCTCCCATCTGATGCTCATAAACGTCAACAATTCCCACTCATTTTCATAATAGAGGTGAAATGGGTCTATTAAAATTCTTTGGAGATTTTAAGAGTCACAATGTGACCTTTCACTATTTTAATAGCTTCATTAATTTTGATCTTTAATGTTTTAATGAGCATGTAAATCTGAAGGATGTCATTTTGCTTTGTCTATTAGAGGGATCTAAATGTTATGGTGTTGTGTGAACAAAGCTTTGAGAACAAATGGATCAATCTTAAGCTTTTAAAAAAAAAAGTAAATGATGCATTTATATAGCACCCCAAATGCTCTTGGAGTATTCCAATGCATTTCAAAGGCCAACAGATTCTTTCTAAAAGACGATTCGCTACATATTTGAGCAAACATATTTTAACACCACTTGTAAAAGTGAAGCATACAAGGGGCTGCTGGAGGAACTCAGCAGGTCAGCCTGCTTTGTTTTGCCTTCCATCACAGCGAGGAGGAGATGCGCAAGCGAGAGGTGGGTACAGTGTTGTGTCTTGGGTCTTTTTTTTCTTGTATGTATGACTGCAGAAACAACATTTCACTTGAACCTCTATGAGGTTCAAGTGACATTACTCCCACTAGTTCTCCACTGTTGTTGCTATCTGCACAACATCTCACGCTTATTGAGTTCCACTCTTCGCCATACTTTATCAGATTCCATAATCTGACCTTTTGGAGTGTTCACTTATAACCTTGCAGCCTATGTTGCCTTCACCGCCCGTCCCTCTTCGCCTGGATCCACCTATCACTTGTCAGCTCTTGCCCCACCACTCCCTCTCACCCCTTTATATTGGCCATCTCCCCTCTACTCCTTCAACCCAGATGAAACATAGAAACATAGAAAATAGTTGCAGGAGTAGGCCATTCTGCCCTTCGAGCCTGCGCCGCCATTCAATATGATCCTGGCTGATCATTCAACTCAGTATCCCGTACCTGCCTTCTCTCCATACCCCCTGATCCCTTTAGCCACAAGGGCCACATCTAACTCCCTCTTAAATATAGCCAATGAACTGGCCTCAACTACATTCTGTGGCAGAGAATTCCAGAGATTCACCACTCTGTGTAAAAAATGTTTTTCTCATCTCAGTCCTAAAAGATTTCCCCTATATCCTTAAACTGTGACCCCTTGTTCTGGACCTCCCCAACATCGGGAACAATCTTCCTGCATCTAGCCTGTCCAACCCCTTAAGAATTTTGTAAGTTTCTATAAGATCCCCCCTCAATCTTCTAAATTCTAGCGGGTACAAGCCGAGTCTATCCAGCCTTCCTTCATAGTCCTGACATCCTAGGAATCAGTCTGGCGAACCTTGTCTGTACTCCCTCTATGGCAAGAATGTCCTTCCTCAGATTAGGAGACCAAAACTGTACGCAATACAATGAAGGGTCTCGACCCAAAATGTCAACTGCCTAAATTTCCTCCAGGTTCATCCAGTAGCTCTGTTTTTGCTCCAGAGACCAGTTTCTGCAGTCGCTTGTGTCTCCTTTTATAAAAGTTTGTAATTTTAATATGAATGTAAAACAGCCGGCTAACAGACAGAATAGCAAACTTAGTTGAAGGGTCATCATGCTTCAGGGGAACCACTCTCCCACTAGGTTTTTGCTTTCACCATGCTTATTAGTTTCCCACAAGCTGTCAGAGTCATATCTATATTCAATTGACAAAATAAAGCCATCCAATGTCTTTAACTTAAAAATCCAGTGTGGGTTGGTGGTGGTAGAAAGGAAAGAGGGCTGGATTTTGGGGAGAAATCTGGAAAAATCTCCCCCATTCTTCCCAGTTGTGTTTTGATAAAGACTCCTTTTTCTCATAAATATGAAGCATAAATCACTTCATTTGAGGAACTGAGCCAATTCTGTCAGATTAAAAAAAATCAGATAACGTTAAACAGAAGTGATTCAGCTGCTACTCTTCAGCATGAAAGGGTTTTCAGTAGCTCCAATTTGAACATTCAGCTCCGGCACTGCTGCAATTTGATTCCATCAGTGACATGCACATTTGTTATTTAGAAGCACCATGTGCTCTTTAAGGAGACAACATTGGCAGCACAGTGGTGCAGCGGTAGTGTTGCTGCCTTACAGCGCCAGAGAACCAGGTTCAATACTATCTATGGGTGCTGTCTGTACGGAATTTGCATATTCTTCCTGTGACCACAGGGGCTCCCTCTGTGTGCTCCAGTTTTCTCCCACATTCCCAAGACGCCCATGTTTATAGGCTAATTGGATTCTGTAAATTGTCCCTAGTGTGTAGCACAGAACTAGCGTATGGGTGATCCCTGGTCGGTATGGACTCAGAGGGCCGAAGGGCCTGTTTCCACTGTATGTCTAAACTAAACTGATCAGCTAACATACCTCAATATTATCTTGCTGATGTTTAAGCTGTAAGCAATTTTGCCAAGTAGACAGTGCATTCAGATAGTATTCAGACCCCTTTACTTTTTCCACATTTTGTTACGTTACAGGCTTATTTTAAAATAGATTACATTCATTTGTTTTATCATCAACCTACACATAATACCCCAGAATGAAGAAGCGTTTAGGTGTTTAGAAAATTTTCCAAAGTAATTAAAAAGAAACAACTGAAATATCACATTTACATAAGTATTCAGTCCTTTTGCTGTGACACTCAAAATTGAGCTTAGGTTCATCGTTTCCATTGATTATCCTTGAGATGTTTCTACAACTTGATTAGAGTCCACCAGTGGTAAATTAAATTGACTGGGCATGATTTGGAAAGGCACACACCTATCTATATAAGATCCCACAGTTGACAGGGCACGTCAGAGAAAAAACCAAGCCATGAAGAACGATAGAATTAGGTGCAGGAGTAGGCCCTCCGAGACAGGATTGAGCCTTGAGCCACAGATCTGGGGAATGGGTGATCATCCAACTCAGTATTTCTGCAGCATTGCAGGTCCCTCTGATCCCCTTGGCCACAAGGGCATCATCTAATTCTTTAAATAGCCAATGAACTGGCCTCAACCACTCTCTCATAGAACTTCCCGCCCGGCCAAACTGAGCAATCTGTGGAAAAAAGGGCCTCTGGTTTTAAAGGGTGACCCCTTATCCTTATGCTGAGAACCTGGACTTTTCCAACAGGACAACATATCTTCCAGCACTCCACCAATCAACCCCTTTATTTGTACAGTGGCTGGATGGAGATCCACTCTCAGTAAAAGGTTTTAGAGAGCTTAAACCAAGTCTTGTCCAGTCTTTTCTGATGCTCTGGTCTGATGAAACCAGGATTGTCTGGTGAACCTTTGTATTGTATTCCCTCTATGGCAATTTATTGTCATTCCTCAATTTGAGACAACGAAATGCATTTTCCTTACAGGGCAGTATCGTCTCAAAAAACCCTATCACTGCAAGAAAACCTAATAAAAATAAATAATCAAAATAATAAATGAAATAATAAAACATTATTAAAACTAAAATTGAACCTGAATTAAAAATTTAAAAAAAAGCATAAACACATAAAGTCCACAACACAACATAAATGGCACCCAGGTGAGGAAGGTACCATAGTCCAGCCAGCCTCCCCTCCGTGTTCATCCGTGGTCGTGGCCTTCCGAAGAATTGTTTGTCGACCCCCGAGACCCGATGTGTTGAGGCCCTCAGATCCGGGGAAGGGTGTAAAAACAATTTCGCCGCACGCCGTCCCCCCGATCACGGTGGCATCCTCCTCCTAAATAGAAGAACTTTGGAACCACCAGTACCTCCTAGATCCGCCCTCCCAAACTGAGCAATCTGCCGGAGTCTGGCCAGCTCCTGAGGTGTCCAGAACCCGAGAACCTTTCGTGGGCAGAGTCACAGGACCCCGCTTTGTAGTACAGTGGCTGGAGCGAAGCCCTCCGCGTTGGGACTCTGCAGCCGCAGCTACAGGGATGTCGGCAGCTGGGTCCAGCACTCCGATTGAACTCTTTCCTGAATGCCAAGCGTCACGTCTGTAGGAAACCAGGCACCACTCATCACCTGGCCAATACCATACCCACAGTGAAGCATGGTGGTGGCAGCATCATGTTGTGGGGATGTGCAGGAACTGGGAGACAAGGCAGGATCGAGGGAAAGATGAACGGAGGAAAGTACAGAGAGATCCTTGATGAAAACCTGCTCCAGAGAGTTCTGGACCTAAGAGTGGGGCGGAGGTTCACCTTCCAACAGGACTATAACCCTAAGCACACAGCCAAGACAATGCAGCAGTGGCTTTGTGACAAGTCTGGAAATGTCCTTGAGTGGCCCAGCAGAGCCTGGACTTGAACCCGATCGAACACCTCTGGAGGGACCTGAAAATAGCTGTGCATCGACACTCCCCATCCAACCCGACAGAGTTTGTGAGGATCTGCAGAGAAGAATGGGAGAAATTACCCAAATACAGGTGTGCCAAGCTTGTAGCGTCATACCCAAGAAGACTTGAGGCTGTAATCGCTGCTAAAGGTGCCTCAAAAAAGTACTGAGTAAAGGGTCTGAATACTTATGTAAATGTGATATTTCAGTTATTTATTTTTAATTACTTTACTAACTGCCTGTTTTCACTTTTTTATTATGGAGTATTGTGTGTAGATGATTAAAAACATTGAATTGAATCCATTTTAGAATATAAGGCTGTAACGTAACAAAATGTGGAAAAAGTGAAGGTGTCTAAATGCACTGTATATTTTTTAAAACACAGCATGTTATATGAATCATACTTTGAATAGCTAGGAAATTTCCCTTGCTCAGGGTTTGTTGGACAGGGAAGTTTCCCTTGCTCAATAACAGATGATCCATACTAGGGTTTTTTTTTTGACGTGGTCAGTCATCTGACACTTCTGGTTATCCAGAGTTAAATTTAACTGCAGAATCGTGCACAACGCTTTTTGGCCTTATTCATCGAGTTCTTCCCTAAAGCATCTACAGAATATTACCCAAAGTAATTGAGACATTGTTTTATATTATAAAGTGGCTAGGGTGTTCTGGCCTTACTGGAAACTAGAGGAGAAAACTGGCATGGTTTTACAAACCAATATTATTAGTAGAGGCCTCAACAGATCAAAATTCCTCTTTAGCCATGTTCAAACTGCTCATGTTCCAAGTCATTAACATGGGTTTTGTAAAAGTATTTCCATTTGTTATTTCTGTGGCAATTCAATTTACAGTACATCTGCTAAACTTATTAATTTGGTATTTAAAACTTAACATGCTCCAAAGTTCCATTTTCTCCAAACCCAAATTCCCCAGTTCTGGAGTGTCTCTATAGATTATTTACATCTATTCAATTGGGAGATGTTTAAATCTGGGCCAAAGATCCTGTGAATTAAACTTCATTGATTTTCCAGAATGCTTAAATCTTGAGGGAATCCTTTCCATTCGATTCCAAATGTTTACTGTACAATTCCTGAGCAGTTCAGGCATTTATAAAAACAGTATTTACAACTATTCACGTAATCAATGTATGTTTCAGACCTTGATCTAAAACAAGATTTATTTTAATAGCCTTTTTTTCAAAACTAATCTGTTTAAACTTTCAAATGTGTAGAACAACTACTAGCATGGCAAAATTCAATTATTTTTCTCAAACAAAATACAAAGTGTTTTGGGGCAACACGGTGGCGCAGCAGTAGAGTTGCTGCCTTATAGCAAATGCAGAGTTGGAGACTCGGGTTCCATCCCGACTACGGTTGCTGTCTGTACGGAGTTTGTATGTTCTCCCCTTGACCTGCATGGGTTTGCTCCTTAGTCTTCAGTTGTCCTTAGTGGGTGTGTGATGGGATCACTGGTCAGCACGGACCCGGTGGGCCGAAGGGCCTGTTTCCGTGCTGTATCGCTAAATTAAATTAATTTAAACTAAAAGTCATGTTCATTCATCCCATTTCATCAAGTGGGATTTGAAAGTCCTGAAACTACTTGTGGGTTGAATATTTCACAGGAGTTTGGGCAGAATTCAACCACCAAGAATGTTATTGCAGAAATGAGGTAGACTATGTAAATAAGTGAAGAGATGCAAGTTATATTAGGGTTGGCAACAGGTGGTTGGAGGAGTATAATGTGGGAAAATAAGAGGTGTCCCACTTCAACAGCAAAAGCAGAATCTTGAATGAAATAAATGTATGGTAGTTTTTAAATTGTGTAGGAAGAATCTGCAGATGCTGGTTCAAACCGAAGATATATACAAAAAGCTGGAGTCAAAGGCCTGTCCCACATGGACCACCTATTCCACGAGTTTAGAAGACCCTAGACGAGTTGAAAAAAATGTCAAGGTCCTGTTGACAAGCCGAAATAAAAGACCTCCTACGACCTCCTATGACGATGTCCGCGACCTCCTACGACCTCCCTCGACCTCAGTCTTCCACACCTAAGACCAACTACGACTAGCTACGAGTGGAAAATGATCACATGATAAAATGGTGTCATGTTTGCATTTTTTTCCTCGGGCCAGTTACTGACCTATGACGACCTACGACTACCATCACGACCTACTACGACCTACCTACGAGTAAAAAGTATCAATTTTTTCCATGCTGGCCTTTGTTTTTTTACTCGTGGACATTTTTTATCAGGCTGGAAAAAAAGCCGCGGCCTTCTTGAGGCCACGAGTACGCGGAGACCACTCACGAGCATGAGGAAGAGTTACGAAGACCTCCTAGGACCTCGTGGCGACCATGCTGCGAGTCCGAGTCAAGGGCAAACTCGGCAGAGGTCGCCAATTGGGTCGTGAAAGTAGGACAGGGGCTTAACTCAGCAGGACAGGCAGCATCTCTGGAGAGAAGGAATGGGTGAGGTATCAGGTCTGAAGAAGGATCTCGACCCGAAAAGTCACCCATTCCTTCTCTCCAGAGATGCTGTCTGACCCACTGTGTTACACCAGCTTTTTGTGCCCATCTTCTGCAGTTTTTAAATTCATGATTTTGGATTATTAATCTGGGTCCCAGTCCAATAACCATTATCCCACTACGTTCTATGGCAGGTGATTACTGTAAATGACAGCTGAATGTGTGGAGTGAAATGATTTGTAATGAAAATCAACTTATCTTCCTCTTTCAGGCACTAGCTAACAACGTGCATCTAAGATCATGTGACATTTCTTATAACATTGTCTGTTGTTAATGTGAGTGGCAACAACACCTCAGCATTGTGTACAATTGAACAAAGTGATGTATTGGTATCTTTAGCTCAGATTCTATTTCAAGGCAGAAATTCACTAACAATCTCCAAATAAATTGCTGGAACGGTTTACTACATCACATGAAATTTTCCATGTTTCCTAAAACTTAACTGTGGAGTCAGAATCAGCCTCCACAATAAAAATAGAAAATGCTGCGCGTCTTCAACAAGTCCAGTACGTCATGATGCAGCTTTATAAAACTTTGGTCAGGCCACATTTGGAGTATTGTGTGCAGATCTGGTCGCCCCATTACAGGAAGGATGTAAGGGTTTTGAAAAGGGTGCAGAAGAGGTTTACCAGAATGCTGTCTGGATTAAGAGGTATTAGTTATCAGGAGAGGTTGGGCAGACTCTGCATTGTCCAAGGTTATAGGGAGACCTGATGGAAGTATATCAAATTATAAGAGACATAGATAATAATAATAATAAATTTTATTTATGGGCGCCTTTCAAGAGTCTCAAGGACACCTTGAAGAGAGGCAGGTGCCTGCAACATGCTTCCAGGGGTGCTGGTGGAGGTATATATGGCATTGAAGAGGCTTATTGACAGGCATATGGATATGTGGAGAATGGAGGAATATAGATTATATGCAGGCAGGTAAGTTGGTCTTGGCATCATGTTCGTCACAGACATTGTGGGCCAAAGGCCTGTTCTTGTGATGTACAGTGCCCTCCATAATGTTTGGGACAAAGACACATCATTTATTTATTTACCTCTGTACTCCACAATTTGAGATTTGTAATAGAAAAAGAAAAATCACATGTGGTTAAAGTGCACAATGTCAGATTTTATTAAAGGGTTTTAAAAAAAATACATTTTGGTTTCACCATGTAGAAATTACAGCTGTGTTTGTACGTAGTCCCCCCCCCCCCCCCCCCCCCCATTTCAGGGCACCATAATGTTTGGGACACATAGCTTCACAGGTGTTTGTAATTGCTCATGTGTGTTTAACTGCCTCCTTAATGCAGGTATAAGAGAGCTCTCAGCACGTAGTCTTTCCTCCAGTCTTTCCATCAGCCAAACCTTAGGCTTACCAAATTCAACTGTTTGGAACATCATTAAGAAGAAAGATAGCACTGGTGAGCTTAATAATCGCAAAGGGACTGGCAGACCAAGGAAGACCTCCACAGCTGATGACAGAATAATTCTCTCTATAATAAAGAAAAATCCCCAAACACCTGTCCGACAGATCAGAAACACTCTTCAGGAGTCAGGTGTGGATTTGTCAATGACCACTGTCCACAGAAGACTTCATGAACAGAAATACAGAAGCTACACTGCAAGATAACCACTGGTTAGCCGCAAGAATAGGATGCGCAGGTTACAGTTCACCAAGAAGTACTTAAAAGAGCAACCACAGTTCTGCAAAAAGGTCTTGTGGACAGATGAGATGAAGATTGCTGGCAAGAGCAAAGTATGGAGGAGAGAAGGAACTGCCGAAGATCCAAAGCATACCACCTCATCTGTGAAATACAGTGGTGGGGGTGTTATGGCCTGGGCATGTATGGCTGATGAAAGTACTGACTCACTTATCTTCATTGATGATACAACTGCTAATGGTAGTAGCATAATGAAGTGTATAGACACATCCTATCTGCTCAAGTTCAAACAAATGCCTCAAAACACATTGGCTGGCGGTTCATTCTACAGCATGACAATGATCCCAAACATACTGCTAAAGCAACAAACGAGTTTTTCAAAGCTAAAAAATGGCCAATTCTTGAGTGGTCAAGTCAATCACCCGATCTGAACCCAATTGAGCATGCCTTTTATATGCTGCAGAGAAAACGGAAGGTGTACTAGCCCCCAAAACAGGGATAAGCCAAAGATGGCTGCAATACAGGCCTGGCAGAGCATCACCAGAGAAGACATCCAGCAACTGGTGATGTCCATGAATCGCAGACTTCAAGCAGTTATTGCATGCAAAGGATATGCACCAAAATATTAAACATGAATATCTTCATTTACATGACATTGCTGAGTTCCAAACATTATGGTGCCCTGAAATGGGATGACTATGTATACACACTGCTGTAATTTCTACATGGTGAACCCAAAATGTATAAAAATAGCCTAAATTAAAAAACTGAAAATGCGCACTTTAACCACATGTGATTTTTTCTATTACAAATCTCAAATTATGAAAACATGGAGTACAGAGGCAAACAAATAATTGATGGGTCTTTGTACCAAACATGATGGAGGGCACTGTATATTCTATATGGCATAATTGGAAAGAGATAAATAGTTTATTTTGTCAATAACCCATCATCGATTTTAAAATGTGCACATTCTTGTCACAATTACTGGAGAAAACGACAAAATATTTGAAAAAGTGTCCATAATAAAACTACCCCTTATAATAGAAGGGAAACATTGAACAGGTGAATCCAGTTGCATATAGAGTCAGTGTAGTTGAGTGATGATATTAAGTTACTCGTGTTCTCAGATATTTAAGATACAATTATACCTTATACAATAAAACTTAAATGTTACTACACAAATATTAACTCTTAAAGAAAAGAAACTGGGGCTTGGTTTGGGAATGGCGTAAAGTGATGAAAGAATGAGAAAAGCTGAGATGTTATTCCAAAGATGAAACTCGGTGCTGCCAAGCTCTGGCTGAAGGGTTTCAGATTTCCCAGCATTTGACCCAGACCGTCAACATCATCCGGCCAGGCCGATCCTGCAGTATCAACCCAGTGCCGCTGCCAGGACAACGGGTCTTTATGGCCAAATTAAGACCATTATTTTTAACAACTTTGAAGTTGAAGGGGACACGACAGTACTAGAAATATGAACTGCCTCCGTGTAATTCCTGCACTCTTGTATTTAAGTATGAATGTGCCTATGAATTGTCAGATTTTTACTAAACTGCATGCAAAAACATAATTTCACTGTACCTAGGTACATGCAACAATAAAGTCCCATTGAAACAACGGGACATATTTTAATCTCACAGTGTATGTGCAACACCCTAGTGTGACAAACAGCTGGTAGCTTAATAAGTACGACTATGAAAGTATGCACTAGAACCTGTACTAGAACCTGCGCAAAATTAGGGAAATAAAATGCACAACTCTTATGTTGTGGAAAATCCCAGGCAAAGTTAAATGTGCACGAGTATAAATGGGGAATTTTACTAAAAAACAAAGGCTAAAAATTCCACCAGCTATTTCTGCTTTATCTTAGATTTGTTTTGAGCTGGGAAAATTTGAAATGACAGATTCCCTTAATGACAAAATATGCATGGTTCTTGGAGCTGCAATCAGTTCCCTAAACAAAAATCTGGAATGGAATTTCCATCATGTTAATTTTTAAACATAATGTTCCTACTCCTCTGCAGTCAAAAGGCACCATTTTCCAATTAAAAATGTTAGTTCATGGTCATTTTTAAAAAAAACACCTCCTTTCTGCCAAATAGCACAAAGTAAAATAGAAAAGTTTTGTTTTCACTGATAAGCTTGTTTACTTGTTGCACAGTATGTTGCTCACTAGTATGGTATAATAACATCTACAATGAACCCAGTACTTTGAAGGGAAATGCTGAAAGGGTTAGCATGTACGTTTCAGCTTGTCCTATTTCAGCTCTAACCACACACCTACCCATGTTCCTGACCTTTGTTATCCCAAACCCGACTCTGACCCTGTTCCTGGCCCCAGCTGCACACCAGCTCACGTTCCCAATGATGTGTATAGAAGTTGGGAGGTCATGTTGCAGTTGTATAAGACGTTGGTGAGGCCATATTTAGAGTATTGTGTTCAGTTCTGGCCACCGTTATAGGAAAGATGTTGTCAAGCTGGAAAGGGTACAAAGAAGATTTACAAGGATGTTGCCAGGACTGGAGGGTCTGAGCTATAGGGAAAGGTTGAGTAGGCTGGGTCTCTATTCCTTGGTGCTCAGGAGGATGAGGGGTGATCTTATAGAGGTGTATAAAATCTTGAGAGGAATAGATCGGGTAGATGCACAGTGTCTCTTGCCCAGAGTAGGACCAGAGAGCATAAGTTTAAGGTGAAGGGGAAATGATTTAATAGGAATCTGAGGGGCAACTTTTTCATGGGTGTATGGAACAAGCTGCCAGAGGAGGTAGTTGAGGCTGGGATTATGTCAACATTTAAGAAGCAGTTGAACGGGTACATGGAAAGGACAGGTTTGTAGGGATATGGACCAAATGCTGGCTGGTGGGACTAGTGTAGCTGGAACATGTTGGCTGGTGTGGCGTTGGGTCAAAGGGCCTGATTCCACGCTATATCACTCTATGACTCTATGTGTAGCTAACCTATCAAATATGCTGATCAACAGATAGGAGGTCCACATATAAAAGGACTAAATGCTGGATGCCTGATCGTCTGGATTTCCAAGCAATTGGAAGCCAGCTTTCGTGCTTTACTATACATGGTTTCCAAGAAACACCTTTTAAGACAGGAAAATGGAATGATAGTGCACCATTAATAGTTGCTGATGGAAATAAAGGGACGTAAAGAAAAGGAATTGAACATTGGATTTCAACAAAAAGATGACAATTTAACATTTTACTCACTTAAGGACTAGAATCCAATGTAGATCAATGAGGATGGAGATGATAATGAAATGAACCTCAAGTGTTTGGTAAGAGGTAGTTTAAAGCGGATGGAAAATGGGAATCTAGTCAGAATAAGATTGGGATAGTTACCGTACATGAGACACGCTTCGGCGAGGTCTTCAATGGTCAGATACATTTCATGATTTAAAAGGAAGGATAATCACTTCTGCCTTAAAGACTGACTGAGGAATAGGATGGAATTTATTCTGCAAGCTGATGGCAGCAGTTTTGCTTTTTATAATGTGCAGCGAGAGGACAAATGTTGGAGTTCAATCAACTGTGATTCGGATAAAAACAGAAAGATCCAGAGGTGAAAAGGTAAATCTTTTGTCATCAGTCTGTAAGTAAGGAACAGATAGAACCAAGAACAGATCCTTGGGGGGAGATTCATGAATGTGGGAGATTGAATTCATTCCACAAAGCTGTAAAACAGATGGCTCCTGTGGATGAGAGTATTACAGAGGGGTTGTGGAAAAGAAAAGAGATATTTTAGCATGCCAGCTCAACACCAACCGAAATGTCACCTTTCCTTTTTATCCAGAAATGCTGACTGACCCGCTGGGTTACTCCAGCACTTTATGCCTATCTTTTCCAAAACAAGCACTTCCCTCTGACTTCTGCCAGGACAAATGTTACCAAAAGCTGCCTTGAAAAATTGCAATATTCTCTGTGATTTCCTTGCTTGTGACCACTCAAAGAATAGAAGAATTTGCTGAGAAGGCATTATGTAACTCATTAACACAAAGGTAACCAAACACCAATAGGTAAAGTAGTACAAAACCTCCTGAACAACTCTTGCCCCTAGCCCGCCAAGTAACCCCGGCCCTTCCAATGACAGACTCCACAGTTCTGGATTGAAAACAAGTTATCCTTGAATTGGAAATAACTCATATTTTCAGAATTCCTGGCACTCTTGGCATAGGTACCGACAACAGCCAGTTCTAGGAAAACAACAGCAGGTTTTGAGACCCCCATGTGAATGCAGAAGCCCTGAATTTGCTGATCATGCTCTGCCACCTAAGTTCCTCGCAGCAATTTGGTACTAAACTATAAGTTTTACTTGGTTATGAAAACAAAAGGCAAGTTAGTAATTTTTTTAAACTTATTTGTGTTTGCTGCAACATTTTTGCTCTGAAGTTTTCAATTATATATGTTTTTTAATAAATTGCTTTATGATGACATATTAAAACAGGTATTCTTATGGAGGGAGAACAGGGAAATGATATGGAGTTAGAGGATCTGCATGATCACGTTGCTCCTATGGTTTATCTTTCACCTGCACACACATTTATTCCACTGACAGCAAAGGTGCACTAACTCTAATGATGATTAACTGTGACCACCTTTAAAAATCATTCGATATGGTATTCCATTCGAAGCCTTTTGCTGATGAGTTTTGCACAAAATTATAAATCTCAAGCAAATGGTCAAATAACTCGATAATCTGGAACTGCATAATATTTTTTAAATTATATTTGTGATGCTCATAATTTAATGCATACAATAGTATATTTCAAAATATATAAAATCTTAATTTCATCCCACACATAGGAGTATTCTTGAGTTTTAATTGCTAACAGTCTGCTGTTTATTACTTGGAACACAGAGCCATTTATAATGCTTCATTTGATTCAATTAAATCGCAAAGACCCCAGTGGAGACAAATCTTGTTATGGAATTGTATTTGACCTCCTCACGCAGTGTTTGGCAGAGACCATCGTTTACTACAGATAGCTGTTGACGGGCTCAATGATAAATGTCTGCGGCACACAGCTGCCGCATCATTCCCACACTTCCTACAAAGCGCACTCCCCATTGCAGCCGTAAAGACACAAAGGTGCAGGAAATGCAGGGAACGGGCAAAACCATGCTCTCTTTTGTATCCCTGCAACCACCTCATGATTAACTAGCCCAATCAACTTCCATATTGGAAGTGACCCTGAACTACAAAGTGCAGACTGATCATGGACGAGGGATCAGCTTAAAAATGATATCAACAAAGAGGTTGAAATCTGGGTCTTAATTCATTGCCTGAAAGGGCAATGGTAGCATAGATACAAGGTACTTGGATGCACAGTCAATGTCAGGTAACCTATGGACCAAGGGCAGGTAAGAATTAACCCAAAGTCTATATCTGGTTGGCAGACACAATGGGATGAATCCTCCGAGCCTTAAATTGTGGTGACCGTACAAATATGATTGTCTACTTAGCTAACAATGACAGCACTATTGCTGGCACCAGATCCCCCACAGCTAACACATTTGCAAAAGGGGAAATATGCCACAAGTCCCAAATAATTTTAAACCAGTTTCCGAATGTCAATAGCATGTGCAATAAATACACTGTTGACTGAAAACACAACAGTGCATGTTGTGTACAACTGTAAAAAGATTTAGAATGCCAGTGTAATGCCCCAAAGTCACTCCATTTGTTAGATTTGCAAATGTTAGTGGCCAAAGGTAGTATATCATAATGATATACTACATTAAATTCTTAATGAGTGATAGGACAAAGGCTCATTGCCACAATTTCTCAAAGATGGGTCTGCGCCAAGATCACGTACTCAAGGGGTTTGTACTTTTGTACATTTATCTGTTTCCTCCATTATCATAGAAAAATTCATTCATTTTCATTTTACATCTTGTAATGCAGTTAGTTACCTGTTCTATTTGGGTCCAATGAGCCACACATGAGTTGACATCAGTATAGCCTCATTTTATCACTAACATAAGGAACTATTTATTCCAACTATTCACTATGTTCTGTGCACTCACTCAAGTCTCAGTGGTCATAAATCCACATTCCCAGGACTTTTAAATTATTTCACAAGATGCAAACATCACTGGAAAAAACAGCAGATTGCCCATTTCCAACTGCTTTTGAAAGCAGTTCCTTCCCTGAAGAACATGAAGGAACCAGGATGTTTTAAATAATTATTTTGTATTTTCATATTCTACATTATTCATACCATATAGGTTAAAAAATGAGCATAACTTTCATAAATACATTAGCATTTTGTATTGAATATAATATCTTAGACATGCCTATATTGCTGAACATTCATGATTTTGGTTACTAATTTAACCCTCAAAAGATCAAGATTATTCAAACTCACTTTTTGTTGCTTAATTCAGCTTAGTTGCCATTATTGAATTAATTTAGCTGTCCTATATTACCTAATATTTTTGTGTAATTTTTCAAATGTTGATATATCAAACATCTTCTCAATTTAATCACAGCATCTGTACATGCAGTGGTAGCACTCATTTAGCACCTTAAACCTGGCTAAATGAGGATTTCCAATTGCTAGTGAGCATTGTAGTTACAGATTCAATGTTCATCAAGTGTTCACACATTCACGTAAACCTTGGCCCTTCATTGCCTTGATCATTTGATGTCTGGCCAACTTTATACCAAATATACCAGCTTGTATCAGAAAAGAGCCAAAGACTAAACAAAATGTATCTGATAAATATTATAATAACAGGAACATTTCTAACTTGTACTGCCCAGGACAAAAACAATGCACTTGCCAATTTGCCTGGGTCAAATTAACTTGCAGCATTGCAAGCAGGAACGATGTTGGCAGCTTTAATCAAAACCGACCTGCTTATCGTCAATTTTGAGTCTATTGTTCACTTTTCCCATCTAATACTCTGCACCCTATTTTATGACTTCCCTATCTCATGAACCAGGACTGGTTCATTGGCAGTTTTGAAAATAAATGTTTTTCATTTTGGTGTTTGTCTTCCTTCAGGTTTAAGTAACCGAAAAAAACAACTGAGTGAAAATTAAAAGTAAATCAATTGCGTTAAAGCCTTAGGTAGACACAAAATGCTGGAGTAGCTCAGCGGGTGAGGCAGCATCTATGGAGAGAAGGAATTGGCGACGTTTCGGGTTGAGACCCTTCTTCAGACCGATGTCGGGGAGGGGGTGGGGCAAAGAAAGAATGTAGGCGGAGACAGTGGGACTAGTGGGAGAACTGTTCCTCCAATTCGCACTGGGCCTCACTCTGACAATAGAGGCCCAGGACAGAATGGTCAGATTGGGAATGGAGGGGGAGTTGAAGTGCTGGGTCACTGGGAGATCAGCTTGGTTAAGACAGACTGAGCGGAGGTGTTCAGTGAAATGATCGCAGAGCCTGCGCTTGGTCTCGCCGATGTAGAGAAATTGACACCTGGAACAGCGGATGCCGTAGATGAGGTTGAAGGAGGTGCAAGTGGACCTCTGCCTTACCTGGAAATACTTTTTGGGTTCTTGGATGGAGTCGAGGGGGGAGCTAAAAAGACAGGTGTTGCATCTCCTGCGGTTGCAGGGGAAAGTACCTGGAGAGGGGGTGGTTTGGGTGGGAAGGGACGAGTTGACCAGGGAGTTACGCAGGGAACGGTCTCTACGGAAAGCAGAAAGAGGTGGAGATGGGAAGATGTGGCCAGTAGTGGGATCCCTTTGGAGGTGGTGAAAATGTTGGAGGATTATATGTTGTTGGCTGATGGGGTGGAAGGCGAGGACAAGGGGGACTCTGTTCTTGTTACAAGTGGAGGGAGGGGGAGTAAGAGCGGAGCTACGGGATAGCAAAGGAGACCCTAGTGAGAGCCTCAACCATAATGGAAGAGGGGAAACCCCGTTCCCTAATGAATGAGGACATTTCCGATGTCCTGGTATAGAAAACCTCGTCATGGGCACATAGACGGAGGAATTGGGAGTAGGGAATAGAATCTTTACAAGAAGCAGGGTGGGAATAAGTGTAGTCAAGAAAGCTATGGGAGTCAGTAGGTTTGTAGTAGATGTCGCTCTTTTTTAAATTTATTGAGATTTGAAACTCGGTGAGAGTGCCAGGATTTATCATCCATCCCTAATTACACGTGAACTGAGGAGGCGGTTATGGTCAAGCACATGAGTGGATCTAGATTCACGTATAGGCTCTATCAGGCAGGGACAGCAGATCTCCTGCCTGTGGGGGCCACATGAGTGGCAAGGGCGTTTTGTGTAAAGACACGTACAAACACTGCTGAGTATGACACTATTCAATGTTTCGACACCGAGAATGGATGATGAGGTTTTGTTTAAACAATTTTTGTTTTTTTGGTATTGTTGTTAAGAATAACATTGATTTTGGCGAGGAAATTCCTTCCTTGAAGCACATTCGTGAACTGGATGCTTTTTAAAACAATCTGCTGGTTACTGAGAATACCTTTAATTCCCAGTTGTCCTGATGCCATGTGAACTCTTATCTCTGGACCAATGATCCAGGTCATTCGCTGCAGGTCTGCTAATGTAATTACCTTGCCTTTACACCACATAGATTTATATTCATGCTTTTAATATTTATTCAGCACTTCTTTATAACTAGACCATTGATTAAATGATCCCGATTCAGGAGATAACCAGTTCACAATGATAACCTATAGTGCAATCCAAATAGGTTATGTAAAAGATAACACACCTGTTTATAATGATATCTGTTAATAAACACCTTTACTAGGTAATACTTTAATGGTCGTGAAGACTCAACCATTAGAGTGAGATTACATTTCTGAAACTGGCCATTTTAAAAAGAACAATATGTGTTGTGATTCTATGACTGTTGGCAGATCAATTTCCCTCTTGGGATAAATAAAGTCCTCGTATCATTGCATCATACTAATAAGAATGATGATATAAATTGGTCAAGCCAGTTAATTAGAGGATATCACAATGTTGAAGTGAAATAGCACAACACATTTTTAAGGAAATAATTAGCAACAGTTCCAATCTACCATGGCACGTAACCAATAACAAAAAGATCTGCCCACAAAATAGAACCAACGACAAATGTAATTTACTATAGGGAATTTGTACTTTTCTTACAGTTGCTAACTATATAAAGCAACTATATTCAACTTATGCTAAACCAAACATAGTTCCTTGAAATAACTGTAATTATAATATGCTCTTTGGTTTATGAGTAATACATTTCAAGAAAAAAAAGGCACCCCTAACTTCAGTAACTATAACTACAGGAAAACATCAACTCATCCAACCAGGAGCGAGCAGCAAACTGGTATTACAACACTTCCAGGGACAAAACTGAAATCCAATATTTTAAGTTTCAAACAGTGGGTTACATACCTTTCGCACAAGGCATATTTATTGGCAGTCTGCTAAATGTTCTGTGACAAATAAATACTTTACATATTTGTCAGGTCCCCATTCTATCAGGGTATTGCATGTCACAAGTATGCAGTGTTCTTGCCAAATTTGTGCATGCCACAGGCAGACAGTCTTACTCCACATGTAAGACAAATAACTCACAAATCATACTTGTGCTAAGGAGGCTGTATATGTGCTCCTCAGACACTAATCATTTGTATCTCCTCAAATGGACCAGTTTGAGAAACGAGTAATTCTTCCTTTGTTCTCCCAGTGCATTTTTGAAAATGTAGTGGTTTACCTGTATGGTACACCATCACTAAATTCGATACCAATTAAGGATTTGCAGATGAAACAATCAATAAACACAGATTACTCCCATGGTTTCTTAGTCAGACTGCCATCTCCCATCCTCCAGTTGTGCCAAAACAAGACTCTGCTGCACATAATGTGCACCAGGACCTCTCACCTCTGGCAACAATAACATTTAAAGTCATCACCCACGTTTTTGAAAGTCCCTTCACTCTCACTCTTCACCCTACCAACCTCACATCCTGTAGGATGCCAGTATTTCTCCCGCATTGGCCTCTTGTCCTGTTGAGATTTACTTCCCGGCATCATTGACAACTGTGCAGTCATCAATCCATGCCTCAGCCTCAAGAATCTCTCCCCAAAACCTCTCCACTTCCCCACCGCTCTCCAACTTTATGATCCTCATTAAAACTTATTTATTTGTTGTGGCATCTCTTTTTATGGCTTTGCATCACATTCTGTTCAACATCAACCAACGGGGCACAATGGGATGTTTAACTACATTCAACACATTATATAATAGCGAGTTGGGCCGAAGGGTCTGTTTCGATTATTAGATATTCTATTATTAGCAGCTTCGGCAATGTAACAGAAACATGCATTCCCCATCCTCAGAAGGCATTCTTTTGAACAGTTTGCAATTTAAGAGCGCTGTTATACTCTACTTTGGGCCAGGTTAGTAGACCAGAATTATACAATGATTGGCAATCACATTAAGATGAATGCTGCACTAAATGCATTATTGAGTCTGGATATACCAATACAGGTGCCTTTTTGTAAATGAATACAAACACACACATAGCTCTACCTCATGGGCAGTTCCATTACGGCAGCATTAGCTCAACCACGTTTCTTCAGGCCAGACCACAATTGCCCTCCCTCAAACTCTATACAGAATAAATCAAAATTGCATGGTGCATCATCAATCCGTCACCTGTTTCTCCCATTTTACCTTATGCTACATAATTTCTGCAGCAGGTCATTCAGCAACATATTTTTCTTATTTGTGTTTTTTCCAAGACCTGGGCATGGTGAGAACCTATTAGCAGATCACACATGACTTGGTGTAAGGAGGTGTTGCTGAGGAATGGATCTGAACAAACTGGGGCGAGCAGTGCAGCCACTCAGCACTGGCGTGCAGGACAGTCAGAACCCTTTCCCCTGATGGAGGAAATATCAAAGACTACAGGGCAAAGTTTAAAGAAGATGTGAGGGAAGTTTTTTTTATTTACACAGAGAGAGCTGGGTGTCCGGAATGCGTTGCCAAGGATGGTGATGGATAATGGCATTTAAGAGGCTTTGAGATAGGCACATGAATATGTTAGGGAACGGGGGGGGGGGGGGGATATGGATCATGTGCAGACAGATTAGATTAATTTATCCTGGCATTACGTTCAGCACAAACATTGTGAACCAAAGGGCCTGTTCCCGAGCCGTACTGTTCTATATACCTGTGAGTTTTCAGACTGGAGAACCACGAGCGCTTTAATGAATCAGCACCCAGTGTGGCAGCATTAAGTACCAGTGTACTGGGCAGTTGCTGACAGCTCTTCTTGTGGAACAGTTGGTGTAATATCTCAGGCAAAGTGTACACACGTACATACAAGACTGGGACATTTTAAAACCTTAACGCCAGCAGCTGCTTTGTTATGGGAGCAACTGATAAAAATAAACAGAAGCAAAATTCTGCACACACTGGGAATATGATATTAAACCAGAAAAGTTTGGAAAAGATCCGTCAAGATACATGTGTAAAAAGAACACGTTTCATCTTAATTGACCCTTCATCAACCCAACTCTTTTTTCTCCACAGGTTGTCAGACCTGCTGTAGTTTGTACATTTACTGTTATCAGTCAGGGGACTGGGGATGGTTATTCAGAGAGCAGCCATTATTGAACGGCAGAGTAGACTCGATGGGCCGAATGGCCTATTTCGACCTATAACGTGAGCTTATAATTACTTTCAGGCAGTCTCGAAATGTCATGGATCATTCTGTTTGTTAAAACATTGGAAAACATCACAAGGTAATTTAAAGATGATAAAGGGTTAACAGAAAAACACGAGCAAAGATTGTGACAAGAGAAAGTATTAAATTTAGTTGAAAACAATTCTCGGTATAAGACTTTAAGAACGAACTGCAGATGCTGGAAAATCGAAGGTAGACAAAAATGCTGGAGAAACTCAGCGGGTGCAGCAGCATCTATGGAGCGAAGGAAATAGGCAACGTTTCAGGCCATAGATGCTGCTGCACCCGCCGAGTTTCTCCAGCATTTTTGTCTACCCTCTATTCTCGGTATAAGATTCCACTGACATTGTGGACAGGCAGAGAGCTCAGGCCAATCCCCGTAAATAAAATGCAACTCAAGAAAAACAAGTTAAAACGGTCTTGCAGTCTTCACTACATAAAGCATTCGCAGGCACCGGCTAAAAGGAGCGTAGGAGATTGAGGGGAGACCTGATCGAAGTACATAAAATGATGGTAGGCATGGATAGGGTAGACATATAGCAGTGATGCTCCTCGGGGTGGAAGTCAAAGACTCGATGCCTTAGCTTTAAGGTGAGAGAGGCAGCGTTTAAAGGAAGTTTAAATAGTTAGAAACACCTTCAACAAATTGTAACCCAAGGGAAAATAAGTCAATGGGATCATGCAGATTTCTCAGAACAACTAGCGGCTGGATTATTCGTCCTTTTCAAAGGAGTCTGGAAAGTCAAGTGAGTGTTTAATTGTCAAATACACCGCGTGGAACCACTGAGCCTCGGGTGCATTACATTACATAGTCACTATGATAGTGTGGGTCTAGCGGACGCCGGGTGCACACTTTATCGTGTGGACGATCTACTGTGTCTCCGGGTGCGTTGCATTAGTGTCCCCCGGTGCATTGTATCGTGTGGGTCAATTTGCCCATGGGTATGACTGTGTATTACTTGCATTAGATTACACCCCGATGCATTACTGTGCCCCCCGGTACATTGTATTGCATTACTGTGCCCCCGGGTGCATTGCATTGTTGTGCCCCCTGGTGTATTGCATTACTGTGCCCCCGGGTGCATGCATTGTTGTGCCCCCTGGTGTATTCCATTACTGTGCCCCCGGGTGCATCGCATTAATTGCTGTGCCAAGGGTACATTGCATTACTGTGCCCCCGGTACATTGCATTGTACCTGAACCTCCTGTTGCATGCCCCGAGAAGCATCACTGCTATCTGCCAGCTGCAGTGTAAGCGGAGCGGCACGGACACTGTCCGCGGGTTGAGGTGCCCGGTGCCCCGGTCCCCCCCGCCCTGTCTCCCCGCACTCACTGTGGCAGCGGATAGCCGGCGCCCCCGGCCCGATGGCTCTGCCGCACAGGTCGCACCAGGTGTGCAGGGCGCACGGCCTGAAGAAGCGGTGGCCCTCGCCCCTCTCCTCGGGCACCCGCGGGTCGTCGGCCTGCTGGAAGATGGTGCGGACATCCCGCGGCCGCTGGACACCCACCTTCAGCCGGAGCCGCCAACCTTGGCCCCCGGCCCCGGTCCCCGCCGCTCCCCCTGCCCGGCCCGGGGGCGACCTGGGGCCGCCGCTGCCCAGCCTGAGCGCGGCGCAGCGGAGGATGAGCTGGTCGGGGGGTGATCCGCGGGCGATCCTGGGCCGGGGGCGCAGGTACTCGGGGCCGAGCGGGTGGCGGAGGTGGGCGCTGACCAGAGGCGGCGGGTGTGGCGACTGCTGCGGGGCTGACACCGTCTGCATGGCGATGGTGGTGGTGTTGTTGTTGTGGCCGCGCGCTGCTCGCTCGTTGATGCTGATGCTCCTGCTGTCCGGTGCCCGCGGCCGTTGGGCTTTGGTTGGGCGCGCGCGCGCCGCCGCCGTTGCCCTTTAAACGCCGCGCGAGCCCCTCCCCCGCCCCCTACCCCCCCCGCCCCGAGCCCCTCCCCCCCCCCCCGCCCCCTACAGCCCCGCCCCCGAGCCCCTCCCCCCCGCCCCCTACAGCCCCCCCTCCCCCCCGCCCCTACAGCCCCGCCCCGAGCCCCTCCTCCCCGCCCCGCCCCCTACAGCCCCGCCCCCTACAGCCCCGCCCCGAGCCCCTCCTCCTCCCTCCTCCCCCCTCCCCACTCACTCACCCCCTCCCCACCAAAGATCCTATAGCTTTGCTATAGGAGCTTTGCTATAGGAGCTTTGCTATAGGAGCTTTGCTATAGGAGCTTTGCTATAGGAGCTTTGCTATAGGAGCTTTGCTCCCCACCCCCTCCTCACTCACTCCTCAACTCACAAACACACACTCACTCCCCCTCTCTCCACACTCACTCCCCACTCACTCCCTCCCCATCCCTCAACAAACACTCACTCCCCCCCCTCCCCACTCACTCCCTCCTCACCCCCCTTCCCCCTCACTCCACACTCACTCCCCACCCCCTTCCCCCTCACCCCCACACTCCCCACTCCCCACCCCTTCCCCCTCACCACCTCCCCACCCACTCCTCACTCCCCCACCCCTTCCCCCCCCCCTCTCACTCACTCCCCACACTCACTCCCTCTCTCCACCACCACTCCCCCTCCCTCCACACTCACTCCTCCCCCACCCCCTCCTCCTCATTCATTCCTCACCCCCCCCACTAACCCCCTCAACAAACACTCATTCACCCCCTCCTCACTCACTCGCCATTCACTCACCCCCTCCTCACTCACCCCTCAATCATTCCTCACTCTCTCCCTCAGACAAACCCTCACTCACTCCCTCAGTCCCGCCTGACTCAGACCCACCCTTGCCCTGCTTACTCTGCTCATTCCATCCCCCAGACACACCCTCACTCCCCCTTCACCCTCACCCTCCTGTCCCTCAGACAGTCCTTTACTCCATCCTCACTCACTCCCCCAGACTCACCCTCTACTCCCTCCCTCCTCTCTCTCTCCCTCCCTCCCTCATACCCAACCTTATTCTCCTCAGTCTGCCCACTGCCACCTCACTCTGCTCACTCCCTCCTCTCTCACTCCCTCAGACCCACCCTCGCCCAACAGTTTATTTGTATTTTGTTGCTCCCAGTATCTCCAGCCTCCTGTGTCTGGAGTGAGCAAGCTGCAGAAACATCGTTGGAGCACTGTTTACTGTACATTCCCTTTCAGCCATCTGCCTTCCTCACAGTTGGGAAACCCCCATCTAACTGGTCAGACTTTTCTTGAAAGTACTCTACGTTGATAGGAAATGCTCTCAATTTGAAATGTGTGAGTTATTCCCCAACCAGTACTTTCCAATTTGGTCAACCTGAGGAGTACCTTCAGCAACAGACTGCTTCCACCAAGATGCAGAACAGAGCGCCACAGGAGATCCTTTTTCCCCTGTACAATTCAACCCCCTTCTGTCATGGGGGAGACTGACCTTCCTACCCCCAATCTTTGCACAACTCAATCCTTTTCACTCATCACATTGATTTCATGTTTCATGTGTCTTGTGTTTTATGACTGTTGGCAGATAAATGAAGTTCTATCGTTTACAAAAAATGACCACTTTAATGCCCATCTCTGATTTAGTTTAGTTTATCTTCGGCCCACCAAGTCCACACCAACCAGCGATCCCGGCACACTAGCACTATCCTACAAACTAGGGACAATTTACAATCTTTACCAAAGCCAGTTAACCTGCAATCCCGCACATCTTTGGAGTGTGGGAGAAAACCAGAGCACCCAGAGAAAACCCACACGGTCACAGGGAGAATGTACAAACTCCGTACAGTGAAGTGAGAGTGAATCGTTCCCTGGTGCTGAACCAACAGACTATATTTCTGGGTCTGAAGGAGGGTGTCGGCCCGAAACGTTGCCTATTTCCTTCGCTCCATAGATGCTGCTGCACCCGCTGAGTTTCTCCAGCTTTTTTGTGTACCTTCGATTTTCCAGCATCTGCAGTTCCTTCTTGAAGACTATATTTCTGAGCTTACAATGCCCTCCATAATGTTTTTTTATTAATGGCCATTTTTATACATTTTGGTTTCACCATGTAGAAATTACAGCAATGTTTATACATAGTCCCCCCCCATTTCAGGGCACCATAATGTTTGGGACACAGCAATGTCATGTAAGTGAAAGTAGTCTTGTTTAGTATTTTGTTCCATATCCTTTGCATGCAATGACAGCTTGAAGTCTGTGATTCATGGACATCACCAGTTGCTGGGTGTCTTCTCTGGTGATGCTCTGCCAGGCCTGTATTGCAGTCATCTTAAGTTTAAGCTTGATTTGGGGGCTAGTCCCCTTCAGTTTTCTCTTCAGCTTAAAAAAGGCATGGACAATTGGGTTCAGATCGGGTGATTGACTAGGCCACTCAAGAATTGACAATTTTTTGCTTTGAAAAACTCTTTTGTTGCTTTAGCAGTATGTTTGGGATCATTGTCTTGCTGTAGAATGAACCGGCAGCCAATGAGTTTTGAGGCATTTGTTTGAACTTGAGCAGATAGGATATGTCTATACACTTCAGAATTCATTATGCTACTACCATCAGCAGTTGTATCATCAATGAAGATAAGTGAGCCAGTACTTTCATCAGCCATACATGCCCAGGTCATAACACCCCCACCACCGTGTTTCACAGATGAGGTGGTATGCTTTGGATCTTGGGCAGTTCCTTCTCTCCTCCATACTTTGCTCGTGCCATCACTCTGATATAAGATAATCTTTGTCTCATCTGTCCACAAAACCTTTTTCCAGAACTGTAGTTGCTCTTTTAAGTATTTCTTGGCAAACTGTAACCTGTCCATCCCATTTTTGCGGCTAACCAGTGGTTTGCATCTTAGAAACATAGAAATTAGGTGCAGGAGTAGGCCATTCGGCCCTTCGAGCCTGCACCGCCATTCAATATGATCATGGCTGATCATCCAACTCAGTATCCCGTACCTGCCTTCTCTCCATACCCCCTGATCCCCTTAGCCACAAGGGCCACATCTAACTCCCTCTTAAATATAGCCAATGAACTGGCCTCAACTACCCTCTGTGGCAGAGAGTTCCAGAGATTCACCACTCTCTGTGTGAAAAAAATTCTTCTCATCTCGGTTTACATCTTGCAGTGCAGCCTCTGTATTTCTGTTCATGAAGTCTTCTGCGGACAATGTTCATTGACAAATCTACACATGAAGAGTGTTTCTGATCTGTTGGACAGGAATTTGGGGATTTTTCTTTATTAGAGGGAGAATTCTTCGGTCATCAGCTGTAGAGGTCTTCCTTGGTCTGCCATTCCCTTTGCGATTAGTAAGCTCACCAAGCTCTTTTTCTTCTTAATGATGTTCCAAACAGTTGATTTTTGTAAGCCTAATGTTTGGCTGATGATTCTAACAGTTTTATTCTTGTTTCGCAGTCTCATTGTGGTTGATTTGACTTTCATTGGCACAACTTTGGTCCTCATGTTGATAAACAGCAATAAAGGTTTCCAGAGGTGATGGAAAGACTGGAGGAAAGACTAGGTGCTGAGAGCTCTCTTATACCTGCATTAAGGAGGCAATTAAACACACCTGAGCAATTACAAATGCTCAGCTGTGAAGCCATGTGTCTCAATCATTATGGTGCCCTGAAATGGGGGGACTATGTATAAACTCAGCTGTAATTTCTACATGGTGAAACCAAATTGTATAAAAATGGCCTTTAATAAATTCTGTAACCTGGCCTTTAATAAATTCTGACAATGTGCACTTTAACCACATGTGGTTTTTTCTATTACAAATCTCAAATTGTGGAGTACAGAGGCAAATAAATAAATGATGGGTCTTTGTCCCAAACATTATGGAGGGCACTGTGTGTCTCTGATGTGAACAGAACAGAACAGAACTGTATACATTGCTGCTGGAAGGAATTTGTTGAACTTTCAACACTATACATGGTGATACCCCATCCAGTAATGCTGCACTGTGCAATGCAGCAATGCTCTTTGTTGCATTGGAGTCTTTGGGGATATTGTGCCTCTTAATTAAAGAAAAATAAAAATCTCTTGTGTGTGAGATACAGTGAGAATAATACATACATCAAGAGCCAGGGAACATAGTGGAAGCATAGAGGAGAAAGGAATGAAAGCAAAAATACAAATTAAGAAGCATAATAAGAGTGAGATAGGAAAGGAATGTAATACGGTACTTCAAGACAAAACAGTAGCAATATGAAGATAGACATAATAAGCTGGCGTAGCTGTGTGGGTCAAGCAGCATCTCTGGAGAAAAGGAATAGGTGAGGTTTGAAGAAGGGTCTCGACCCGAAATGTCAGCCATGCCTTTTCACCAGAGTTACTGTCTGACCCGCTGAGTTACTCCAGCTTTCTGTGTCTATCTTCGGTTTAAGATCTGCAGTTCCTTCCCACACAGTCGAAATGTGACTTCTTGTTGTACTTGTTTTGCGGTCTGTTCACCGCAAGAAACACGACCCATACACCACAACTGTCAGGCGTGCTCCTGATCAGAAAGGAAAAGGAGGTGGGCAAGGAAGCACCACTGGACGTGACATTCACAGAAGAAATTCCAACACGTCACTCATGTTGTCACAGTGCTGTGACCTTTACACTTGTGGCTGACAGTTGTTCTAGCAGCAGGCTGAACCTGCAACATAGCACATGCATATCACAGCCCAAAACACACCCACACATATACACACACACACACACACAGTCATGTCACAACCAAACTCAGATCCACACGCCCAGGAACGTCATAACTGAATCAGGCAGTCAAACACACACACACACACACACACACTCATCTCTTACCAATCAAATTGCATTTTTTGAAGAAGTAACCAAAACGGTCAATGAGGTCAAATTGTCTATATAGAGTCTATATTACTATAGCATATATTAATTTAGATGTAATAACACACCGCCAATAGCAACCTGGGTTAATCTGTAGTCCCAAAGAGTTGATTAATGACATCGATGACAGGAAATGTTCTTTTACTTGGATATACTATTGAAGGTCAGCGTTGGTCCTTACTCCTAAGGTCGGGTGCACAGTCTCCAGCTAAGGCGGTACTAACAACTGACCCTGGGGAAATATCCCTGTCATCCCCCCACTGTTGGCTGGCCGCTGGAGGTGAAGTCCCAGGGGAATCCAACCATACATCAGCAATGTGTCATCAAGGTTTCAAGGTCAGTTTATTGTCACATGTACCATAAGCTACAGTGAAATTTCAATTACCATATAGCCATACTAAAAAAAACCCCCACCAAGACACACTACATCAAAAGTAACATATACATCCACCACAGCGGATTCCCCACATTCCTCGCTGTGACGGAAGGCAATAAAGTCCAATCTTTTTCGTCTTTATTCTCCCGCGATCGGGGCTGTCGAACCATCCGCAGTGGGGGCGATAGAAGCTTCCCTAATCGTAGTGGTCAAAGCCCCTGCGGCTTGGAGTTCCCGAAGTCTGTCTCTAACCAGAGACCGTGAGCTCCATGATGTTAAAGTCCGCAGGCTCCCATGGTTGGAGCTGAGAGATCGATTCCTGGCAAAGGGATCACGAGCTCTGTGATAGTAAGACCCGCAGGCTCCTGCGGTGGAGCTCTCGAAGCCGGTCTCCAGCAAAGGCCGCCAACTCCTCGATGTTAGGCCGGAATTATGATACGGAAAAAAATTGCATCTCCGTCAAAGTAAGAGATTAGAAAAAGTTTCCCCCAACAACCCCCCCCACACACACATAAATCAAGCCAAACACTAAAAAACATACATTTAACACATATTAACAAACACAAAAAGGAAGGGACAGACTGTTGGAGAGGCAGCCACTGCTGCCGTCACCCTGCTCACCAGCTGAGAGAATGGAGCAGCTGGGCTTGTACACTCTGGAGTTTAGAAGGATGAGAGGGTATCTCTTTGAAACATATAAGATTGTTAAGGGCTTGGACACACAAGAGGCAGGAAACATGTTCCCGATGTTGGGGGAGTCCAGAACCAGTGGCCACAGTTTACGAATAAGGAGTAAGCCATTTAGAGCGGAGACGAGGAAATACTTTACCTATTGTCTATTGTCTGCCATTCACACTGAACAATTGACAGAGACAGCAAACCAGGAAGTAAAAAGCAAAACGTTTAACAGGGACAAGGATAGATACAAGAAATAGGAAGAAATAACTTCAGGCAAGCCACACCTGTGCTGGGAGTCAATGTTTCCTAATTTTCATCAGAACTGGAAAGGTGAGAAAACTAGAATGTTGCAAGTCTACTGAGGGTGTGGTTCAATGTTTTATTTATTGTCGTGTGTAGACATACAGGGAAAATGATCAGCCAGTCAAATCACATTGAATGGATACGATGCCATGGCAACTTCCAATTCTCTAAAGAGGGCAAATGGCTTACTCCTGCACCTATTGTCTATTGTCTGCCATTCACACTGAACAATTGTCAGAGACAGCAAACCAAATGGAATTCTTAAAAAGACTCCCACAAACGGGAACATGTTTAACTGGGCATGTCCAAAACCTTAACAATCTTATATAGGTCTCAATAAGATCAGGCAAGCCTCATCCTTCTAAACTGGTACAAGGCTGCTCCATTCTCTCAGCATATGACAGTTCCACCATCCCGGTAATTAACCGTGTAAACCTGCTGCACTGGGAGTCAATGTTTCCTAATTTTCATCAGAACTGGAAAGGTGAGAAAACTCGAATGTTGCAAGTTACTGAGGGTGTGGTTCAATGTTTTATTTATTGTCGTGTGTAGACATACAGGGAAAAGCTTGTTCTGCATGCTACCCAGTCAAATCACACTTCACATGAGTACATGACAGAGACGCACCACATTGCAGTCATCCTGCATTGTCATAACATCCTCCTCGCAGTTCACAGTCACCCAGCTTTGTAATTTTGGCTCAAGAGAAAGGCAAACAGTACGCTGTTCTGCCTTCTCCCCATATCCCCTGACTCCGCTATCTTTAAGAGCCCTATCTAGCTCTCTCATGAAAATATCCAGAGAACTGGCCTCCACTGCCCTCTGAGGCAGACCAATCCTGTTACTGCTATCCAAATGTGCCGCTATTTCATCTTTTATAATTGACTCCAGCATTTTCCCCACCACTGATGTCAGGCTAACTGGTCTATAATCCATGTTTTCTCTCTCCTGCCTGTCTTAAAAAGTAGGATGACATTAGCTACCCTCTAATCCGCAGGAACTGATCCTGAATCTATAGAACATTGGAAGATTATCACCAATGCATCCACGATTTCTAGAGCCACTTCCTTAAGTACCCTGGGATGCAGACCATCAGTCTACCCAACACCATTTCCTGCCTAATGTGGATTTCCTTCAGTTTCTGTCACCCCAAATCCTCTGGCCACTACTATATCAGGAAGATTGTTTGTGTCATCCTTAGTGAAGACAGATCCATAGTACCTGTTCAACTCATCTGCCATTCCCTTGTTCCCCATAATAAATTTACATTTTTCAGTCTTCAAGGGTCCTCTTCACATACCTAAAAAGGTTTTTACTATCCTCCTTTATATTCTTGGCTAGCTTACCTTCGTACTTCATCTTTTCTCCCCATATTGTCTTTTTAGATATCTTCTGTTGCTCTTTAAACATTGCCCAATCCTCTTGCTTTCCACTCATCTTTGCTACATTGTACTTCTTCTCTTTTATTTTTATACTGTCTCTGACGTCCCTTGTCAGCCAGTTGCCCCTTACTCCCTTTGGAATCTCTCTTCCTCTTTGGAATGACCTGATCCTGCACCTTCTGTATTATTCCTAGAAATACCTGCCATTGTTGTTCCACTGTCATCCCTGCTAGGGTATCTTTCTAGTCAACTTTGGCCAGCTCCTCCCTCATGACTCCATAGTCCCCTTTAATCAACTGTAACACTGACACCTCCGATCTACCCTTCTCCCTCTCCAGCATCTGCAGTTCCTTCCTATACACTCTTCTTCAGTCGTTAAATAACCTTTTTTTTAAATAACCCTTTTGGTTTAAAAAAACAAACGGAAACAGGTATTGATAAAAACACCGATTAGAAGCAGCAAAGTGGAGGCACAAGGAACTGCAGATGCTGCAATCCGGAACAAATAACGAAATACTGGAGGAACTCAGCGGGACAGGCAGCATCTGTGGGGGGAATGGACAGACGACGTTTCGAGTTGAGAGTTAAGAGTGCTTAATTGTCATATGTCCAGCAAAGGAACAATGAAGATGAACAAAACACACAAACAAACAATAATCAATAATACAAGAAATGAACAATCAGTGTTACTAGCACTCGCGGGCCGAGTCATTTCCCCGTGTTCTGGTTACCCGTGCCCCCCCCCCCCCCCCAAATCTTTTGTTCACATTGTTTGTCCCCAATCATTTCCACTTACCACATTAATTTCATGTTTCATGTATTTTGTGTTTTATGACGATTGGCAGATCAATTTCCCCCCTGGGATAAATAAAGTTCTATCCTATCGCATTGCATTATTGCTTGTGTGTATATTATACACACACATATACACACTAAACTTTTGTGTTTTTTTTTTACTATGTGTTATACTGCTGCAACTAAGAACCTCACTGTTCCATTTCAGGACATAGGACAATAGAACACTTAACTTGTCCAAGTTCAAGTGAGTTTATTGTCATGTGTCCCTGTATAGGACAATGAAATTCTTGCTTTGCTTAAGCACACAGAAAAATAGTAGGCATTTACTACACTGAAAATTCAAAGAGGTGCACAACTTCAACACCAGAGGAGGTTTCTTTGCGCCACTTGCTGGTTCCAAATCGTGTTACACAAGTTCAAGTCAAGTCAAGTCAAGTTTATTTGTCACATACACATACGAGATGTGCAGTGAAATGAAAGTGGCAATGCTCGCGGACTTTTGTGCAAAAGACAAACAACAAAACAACCAAACAAATTATAAACACAATCATAACACACATATTCTTTTACATAAGTTCATTCAAAGCAACAAAGAGAAAACTTTGAAAATAGGCGACGAATAAAATAATCAAATGGACAGTTAGATAGCGGTAATGTGAACACCACGACAAATATCACCTGCTGTACTGTAATGTGGCAGTGTAGGAGAATTAAAGGACAACGTGTGGCATTCAGTGATCCGGACATTGAAGGAAACGTTGCTTTACAAAGATAGACACAAAATACTGGAGTAACTCAGCGGGACAGGCAGCGTCTCTGGAGAGAAAGAAGGGTCTCGAACCGAAACGTCACCCGTCCCTTCTCTCCAGAGATGCTGCCTGTCCCGCCGAGTTACTCCAGCTTTTTCTGTCAGTCTTACTTGAAGGAGTGCAGGCAGTGAGGGGGTGGGGACGGATGACGGCCGGAACCAAGGGTCAGGATTGCCGCTCTCCACCCGGCGGAGCGTTAGTGGTGCAGCACAACCGCTCCTTCAGCTTGTCCCTTCACGTTGTAATATTCCCCTGGCTGCGGGCGGCGACCTGCGGGCTGTGTCCGTGCATTCCGGCCGCTGTGGCCGCTCCCTCCGGCCGCCGGTGACCAAAGGTCCGGTCGCCCCGGGTTCTTGCTGCTGACTGACCGAGACGCCGCCGGTGACTGACTGACAGCGGACGCGGCCAATCAGTGCTGCGATAGTGCCGGAAGGGGCGTCGGCGGTGACTGACTGACAGCGGATGCAGCCAATCAGTGCTGCGATAGTGCCGGAAGGGGCGTCGGCGGTGACTGACTGACAGCGGACGCGGCCAATCAGTGCGGCGATCGTGCCGGAAGGGGCGTCGGCGGTGACTGACTGACAGCGGACGCGGCCAATCAGTGCGGCGATCGTGCCGGAAGGGGCGTCGGCGATGACCGACTGACAGTGGACGCGGCCAATCAGTGCGGCGATGGCGCCGGAAGGGGCGTCGGCGGTGGCAGTGCCGGTGACTGACAGGAGAGGGGGCCAATTGGAGTTGAGGTAGTGGCGGAAGGGGCGGGTGAAGTACACTGTAGGCCGGGAGTGAGGAGGTGAAGCCGCTCCCGCCCGCAGTCACTCACTCGCTCGTCCGTCCGTCCCGCCTCGGCCCTCGCCGCTCCAGGCCACCGACCCGACTCCCTAGTACCGCCGTCATGTTCATCATCAGGTCCGAGTACGACAGGTGGGTGGCGCCGCTCGCTCTCTCGCTCGCTGCCCGGGCCCGGGAACCTTGGCCATGGGGCCTACACCTCACTCTCTGTGGAGCTGGGCCTCGGCCTCGGCTGTGTGTGCGCCTGGGCCTCGGGGAGCTGAGCCTGGTCTAGGAGCCCCCGGGCCCGGGCCGCTCCCGCTCCACAACCAGCGCCATTACAGGGAGCGAGAGTCCTTTCACTTTCTGCCGGAGCCGCCGCCGGCTGCTGAGTCACAGCCTGGGCCTTGGGACAGAGGCCCAGAGTCCGGGGCCACCCGCCGGCTCCTCTCCCCCCCGGCCGCGGCAGCAGGGAGCCCGGCTCCTCATTGCGCCCTGCACCGAGACACAGCTATAGGATCTTTGCTGGAGACACACCTGCATGATAATTCAAGCAGGAACACACCTGCATGATAATACACCTGTGTATAGTACACGTTTATACACTTGTATACAAAGGCACACAAAAATGCTGGAGAAACTCAGCGGGTGAAGCAGCATCTATGATGCTGCTTCACCCGCTGAGTTTCTCCAGCATTTCTGTGTACCTTCGATTTTCCAGCATCTGCAGTTCCTTCTTATACGCTAATATACATCCCAGACCCAGCTGCCGGGAGCTAAACTAAAGATCCTAGTATCTTTGAGCTAAACTCCATTCGGCCAACAAGTTTCAAGGATAATGTTTCTTGGTCCTGCAAAATATTCCAATTGGAATTTAAACTGGAGGTGGTGGAGGGAGGACTTAAGCCAGAAAGGGTTTTTCGGAAGAAAGAGCTACCTTAAATGTAGTTGCATCTGGTTTGGTAACTATGGTAGGGTAGAGATTACTCCATGCTTTAATTGTGCAGGGGAAGAACGAATTGTTGTACACATCTACTGTCTTGGTAGCTGGAATCTCAAATTGGATCGAATGCCCTCATCTGCTCCTAATTAGTTTGAGTTTGGGGGCAGACAAATCAATTCAAAGCAACCTTCAATTGTTCGCATGAAGATAGACACAAAATGCTGGAGTAATTCAGTGGAACAGGCAGCATTATTATCCATTATCAGAACTGACCTGGCAGACCCATTATTTCTGCCTGCTCCTGTCCCACTGAATTCATTTTCACAGATCACGACTCCATCCGATCCCCTCTGGATGATCCTTCCCGCACATCCAAATACTCTCATGTCACGCAGTCAGGATGCTCGGTGATCAGACTTGTGGCTTCCTCTTCCAGGTCCAATGTGTCCCCTTATGAGTGTTCCAGGATTTAATAGAATTTCTTCAAAGTTAACTAATCTTAAAGTGGAGATTTCGAAGCATGGAACTGCAGATGCTGGTTTACACCGAAGATAGACACAAAATGTTGGGGTAATTCAGCGGGACAGGCAACATCTCTGGAGAAAAGGAATAGGTGACATTTTCGGTTGAGACCGTTCATCATAAAGTTGACATTGACAGGTTCTTGATTAGTGCCAAAGGGTACCAAAGGCGAAGGGTGCCAAAGGATACAGGGAGGAGGCAGGAGAATGGGTTTGAGAGGGAAGGTTAGATCAGCCATGATTGAATGGCGGAGTAGACTAGAAGGGCTGAATGGCCTAATTCTGCTCCTTTGACATGAAATACCCTTCCATTCTCTGTTCTGCAGGGCAGTGGTACCATATTGTTAGTTCTGGTCCCACCCAAGTTGTCTCATCATCTTCCTGTTGCAACTGGATATTTAGTTGTATTTTTGAGTTCTTGGTACTGGGCCAAACAGATCAAGAGGAGTGTGGGATTGATAGTTCCTAGTAGTTCACACATGGACCTTGCTCTTCGTGTGAGTGATCATCAGGCCTCATTGTTTAATGTTGTGTATTAGACATATATTGTTGATGTTCAAGGCTGATGGTTGCTTTGAAGAAGCTGTTCTTGAACCTGGTGGCCACAGTTTTCAGTTTCCTGTACCACCTTCCCGATAGGTGTAAAATGAGAGCATGGTCAGGGTGATATTCTCTGGAGAACATGGATAGGTGACATCTTAGGTTGACACAGATTCAGTCTGAAGAAAAGTCTTGACCGAAACGTCACCTTTCCATGTTCCTCAGAGATGGTGCCTGACCTGCTGAGTTACACCAACACTCTGTGAAACGTCATCTATCCATGTTCTCCACAGATGCTGCCTGACCCACTGAGTTACTCCAGCACTCTGTGAAACGTCACCTATCCATGTTCTCCACAGTTGCTGCCTGACCCGCTGAGTTACTCCAGCACTCTGTGAAACGTCACCTATCCATGTTCTCCACAGATGCTGCCTGACCCACTGAGTTACTCCAGCACTCTGTGAAACGTCACCTATCCATGTTCTCCACAGATGCTGCCTATTACTCCAGCCTTTGTGTCTTTCCTTGGTAAACCAGCATCTACAGTTCCTTGTTTCTACATTGAAATACAAGTTATATGATCTTTAGTTTAGTTTTATTTTAGAGATACAGTATGGAAAGAGACCCTTCGGCCCACCAAGTCCGTGCCAACCAGCGATCACCCCATACGCTGAAACTATCCTACACACTCGGGACAATTTTCAATCTTTACAGAGAGCCAATTGACCTACAAACCTGTATGTCTTTGGAGGGTGTGAGGAAACTGAAGCACTCGAGCACACAGGCTGCAGAAGCAATTGGGGAATGTGCAATTGGAGGAAGTACAAGGGTGAGATTGTGGAGCTGAACCACATTAGCTGGGCTGAGTGATCACCTGTGTTGCGTGATTATCTTTGAAGAAATAACACACTATGGTTTCATTTTCCTTTTCAGAGGTGTTAACACGTTCTCTCCAGAAGGCCGGCTATTTCAAGTTGAATATGCTATCGAAGCCATTAAGGTATGTTTCTGTTGTAGAATGGGTGGGTAAAGCCCAACGATAGTCTCATGTTCTGGGGAAACGCACACTGGAAATGATGGTCAATTATTTTATTGGTTATACTTTTAATCTAAGGGAGAATTTCACACATAAAATTGTCCATTTCCAACCATGTTAAAACAGCCATGTTCGTATTACACCTTTCAGTGCGAGTCGTCCTAACACACTTCACAGCCAGTGTTTAGAGAGTAATACTGTGTGGAAACAGGCACTTTGGCCCAACGCCCACATTGGCCAACATGTCCCAGCTACACTAGTCCCACCTGCCTGCGTTTGGTCCATATCCCTCCAATCTTGTCCTATCCATGTACTTGTCTAACTGTTTCTTAAATGTTGGGATAGTCCCTGCCTCAACTACTTCCTCTGGCAGCTTGTTCCATACACCCACCACCCTTTGTGTGAAAAAGCTACTCCTCAGATTCCTATTGAACCCAAGATAGACACAAAAAGCTGGAGTAACTCAGCGGGTCTGTTTTTTGTGTTTTTTCTTCACACTAGTTCTGTTCTATTTTATCAAAACCCACTTAGCAATCCTCCACGTTCTCCATGGAGACTAGTGACAAATTTTATAGATACAGCATGTAAATAGGGCCTTCAGCCCTCCAAGTCCACGACAACCATCCATCAATTGTTCACACTAGTTTCATGTGTAGGAAGGAACTACAGATGCTGGTTTAAACCCAAGATAGACACAAAAAGTTAGAGTAACTCAGCGGGTCTGACTCACTGAGTTACTCTGGCTTTTTGTGTCTTTCTTCACACTAGTTCTATGTTATCCCACTTACTCATCCACTCTCCATAGACTAGTGACAAGGAGAATGTGCAACTCCACACGTCTAGTAGCCAAGGTCAGATCACAAGCAGTCTCTGGTGTTGTGAGACAGTGGCAGCTTCATGATGTTAGAGACGCCATCCTACTGTATTTTTAAACAAGGTCAATTTAATTTTGAAGAGATAGTGAAATTTATGCTCTTTCTGTTTCCACAGTTGGGCTCCACTGCGATCGGGATCCAGACAAGCGAGGGTGTTGTTCTCGCCGTCGAGAAGAGGATCACATCTTCACTGATGGAACCCAACAGCATCGAGAAAATAGTGGAAATTGATACACACATAGGTGGGTACATTGTGGAGGGGGGGGGGGGGGGGGGGGGGGGGGAAGAGCAATCAAAGACAATCAACCTTTTGTTACTAATTCCGACGGACTATTTTTGGTTTATTATTGTCACATGTACAGTGACAATACAGTGAAAAGCTTTGTCTTGCATGCTGCAATCAGATCAGACAATTTAGATTAGGTCCTTTATTTGTCATTCAGACCTTTCGGTCCGAACGAAATGTCGTTGCCTGTAGCCATACATATAATAATAAACAACAAAACACTATAAACACAAATTAACATCCACCACAGTGAGTTCACCAGGCACCTCCTCACTATGATGGAGGCAAAAGTCTTAAGGTTGCTGTTTCTTCCCTCATTCTCCCTCTGCGCTGAGGCGATATGTTGTTACCCCACCGGGCGATGGTAGTCAGTCCCGCGGCTCAACAGAGCTCCGCGAACGGGCCGGTTCAAGCTCCGCGGCCCGGGGTGGTCGAAGCTGCCGCCCTCCAGTTCAGCGGACGCAGCTGTTGCCGCGGGAGCTCTGGAAAACAAGCACCAGCCTGTGACCCGCGATAAATATATACATAAATACAATCAAAAGTATAATAGGTAGAGCAAAGGAGAAGATACTGAGCGTGGAATATAATTCCCAGCATTGTAGCAATATTGTGGTTCGTTTACTGAGGATAGACAATTTATAATTTTGTATGTTAAAAATAATTGATGTGCATTAAATATAAAAATGTTTGAAGTGAAACTACAAAACCTTTCTGTAAGGTTTTGTACTAAATGTTAATTATTTTCTTTGTAGGATGTGCAATGAGTGGATTAATAGCTGACGCCAAAACCTTGATCGACAAAGCACGTGTTGAGACGCAGGTAAATGTAAAGCCACGGATTCAACTTTGTTGTTGAAGTTTCTATGAGATCAGGTGTCCGCTAATTATTATTTGTGTTGACGTGGTCTTGGAAGAGCGCATGCTTTTTTGATCGCGAATATTTTATGTTCACTTTTAACTATTTTAACTTGAAGTTTCTTAAATTGGTAAAATGAATATTTTTTTTCCAAAGATAGACTAAAGTGCTGGAGTAACTGAGGGTGTCGGGCAGTATCTCTGCAGAAAAAGGCAAGGTGACGTTTCAAGTTGGGACTAAGCCCTTTTCTCTAGCAATGCTGTCTGCCCAGCTGAGTTACTCCGGCACTTTGGTATAAACCAGCATCTGCAGTTCTTTATTTCTAAAAATATTTTTCCGTTCTTTAGAATCACTGGTTTACCTACAATGAAAACATGACGGTTGAGAGTGTGACCCAGGCCGTCTCCAACCTGGCCTTGCAGTTTGGTGAAGAAGATGCAGACCCTGGTGCAATGGTAACAGTCCCGGCTACATCTGTACCCACTGTATCACAGGACTACACTACACCTGTACCCACTGTATTGTTACGTGAACATTGTATCACTGAAGGTTGTAATGGTCGTCCTTCACCGTCAAAACCCATGAAACGTAGTTCAAGCAACAAACTCACACAGGAAATCCAAAGTGCTGAGAAAATAGCGGGTCAGGCAGCATCTGTGGAGGGAATGGACAGGCGATGTTTCAGTTCAGGACCCTTCAGATGGTGAGGGGAGGTGTAGGAGGAAGAGGTGGTAAAGCTGGCAAAGATGGAATGAGGTGGGACAAAGCCTGGCAAGTGATAGGTGGGTGCAGGTGATTGGCAGATGGGTGAAGTAAATGACAAAGGCTGGAGGTGAAAAGGAGACAAACGGGTGTCAGATAAAGAAAGACGAGTGAAATGTAACGCTAGAGGGAGGGGTATGGGTGGAAGAGGAGGGGGGGGGGGCTGGGAGATGTGTGTACAGAGGAGGGGAAAGGAGCAAGTGACTGGGAGGAAGGAGTCCATGCTGTGATACAGGTGGAGGGGGTGGGGGGGGTGGTTGGGTATTACCTGAAATTGGAGAATTCAATGTTCATTCCATTGGCTTGTAAATTTATATTACCAGCATGCTTAATTTTGAATTGGCCAAATTGATATTTGCTGAGCACACTGAGTGGAGGTATTCGCGTTTGATCACACGAGTCCTCCATGGAAATGTTCCAACATGCACTATTTTAAACTGAGGGAGGCAGAGAAATGTAAAAGTAGGAATAGGCCATTCAGCCCCTCAGGCTGCTGCACCATTCAATAATTCATGGCTGATATTTACCTCGGTACCACTGTGTTGTACAAGGTCGATATCCCTTGATTCTCCTAAGCTCTAATAATTTGATCACTCGCTGCAAGACTAATTTTTAATTATTATTTATGATGGTTTAGGCGGCATAGTGGTACAGCTGGTAGAGCTGCTGCCTCTAGGCGCCAGAGACCCAGGGTCCTGCCTGTGTGGAGTTTCAACGTTCTTCTTGGATGTCCGATTTCATCCCACATCCCCAACACGGGTTTGGAGGTCAATTGGCTTTTCTAAATTGCCCTTGATGTGCAAGGAGTAGATTAGAAAGTGAGGTAACGTAGAACATGTGTAAACGGATGATTGGTATGGAATCGGTGGACTGAAAGGCCTGTTTGTGTGCTGTTTCTGTTAATTAAAACTTTATCTAATACAGTTTTGTTTTTCCCCCAGAGCCGACCGTTTGGCGTGGCGTTGCTGTTTGGAGGGATTGATGAAAAGGGACCACAAATGTGAGCGTAATTTCTCTTGAGAGTTTGTTACCTTATTCTAGATGGTTTATTCCAGCACGTTGATAGTGCCATGGCATACTATTTAAACTTGGATGATAATCTTGAGTTTCTTTCTGACTTTGGTACTGAAGAAAAGATTCATGGTTTTGTAACTCCCTAGTGTGTAGGGAGTGGATGAGAAAGAGGGATAACATAGAAGTAATGTGAATTATGATTGATGATCAGTATGGACTCGGTGGGCCGAAGGGTCTGTTTCCATGCTGCCTGCTTCAATCAATCAAACAAATCATGGAGAAACAAGAGAGTGCAAATAAAAAGACACACAGTACTGGAGTAACTCAGCGGGTCAGGCAGCATCTGTGGAGAACATGGATAGGTGACGTTTCACAGAGTGCTTTAGTAACTCAGTGGGTCAGGCAGCATCTGTGGAGAACATGAATAGGTGATGTTTCAGGTCATGACCCTTCAGGGACAATGGGGTCCTAACCTGAAATGTCACCCATCCAGATTGTACAGAGATGCTGCCTATTCAACCCTGGATAACTACCCGGAGATAATAATAATAATAATAAATTTTATTTATGGGCGCCTTTCAAGAGTCTCAAGGACACCTTACAAAAATTTAGCAGGTAGAGGAAAAACATGTAAGCGGAATGAAATAAATAGTAGAGACATGACTAGTACACAAATTAAAGACAGAATTCAATTCAAAACACAGTATGAGGCAATTCAAGCACAGATGAAAAGGGAGGAGGACGTGGGGCTAAGGATAGCCAGAGGTGAAGAAATGGGTCTTGAGGCGGGACTGGAAGATGGTGAGGGACACGGAATTGCGGATCAGTTGGGGGAGGGAGTTCCAGAGCCTGGGAGCTGCCCTGGAGAAGGCTCTGTCCCCAAAACTGTGGAGGTTGGATTTGTGGATGGAGAGGAGACCGGCTGATGTGGATCTGAGGGACCGTGAGGGTTGGTATGGGGAGAGGAGGTCAGTGAGATATGGGGGGGGGGGCAGATGGTGGAGGGCTTTGTAGGTGAGGACCAGGATTTTGTAGGTGATCCGATGGGAGATGGGAAGCCAGTGAAGTTATTTGAGGACTGGAGTGATGTGATGCCAGGATTTGGTGTGGGTGATGAGTCGGGCGGCTGCGTTCTGGACCAGTTGGAGTCGGTTGATGTAGGTGGAGCTGATGCCAAGGAGAAGCGAGTTGCAGTAGTCCAGTCGGGAGGAGATGAAGGCGTGGATAAGTCTTTCAGCAGCGGGAGGTGTGAGAGAGGGTCTGAGTTTGGCGATGTTGCGGAGATGGAAGAAGGAGGTTTTAATGACATGGCGGATGTGAGGCTCAAGGGAGAGGGTGGAATCAAAGATCACGCCAAGGTTACGGGCCTGGGGAGTTGGGGAGACCCTGGTGCCGTCGATGGTGAGAGTGGGGTTAATGATTTTGCTGAGTGTGGATTTGGAGCCTATGAGGAGGAATTCTGTTTTATCGCTGTTGAGTTTGAGGAAGTTATGTTGCATAGATAGACTAGAACGGGAGTCAAGGGTTATGGGGAGAAAGCAGAAAAATGGGATTAGGTGGCAGAGATCAGCCATGATTGAATGGCGGAGTATACTCGATGGGCTGAATGGCCTAATTTACTCCTATAACGTGAACTAGAGAGCAGTCTGAGCTATCTTTTATCATACCTTACTGGACTTTATTTTTAACTAAACGTTATTCCCTTTATCATGTATCTGTACACTGCGACCTTCTCGATTGTAATTATGTATCAGCTTTTCACTGCATCCCGGTACACGAGACAATAAACAAAAGTGTTTCAATGTCTTGAGCAGGTATCACATGGATCCGTCGGGGACCTTTGTACAGTGTGTTGCCAGAGCCATTGGTTCTGCTTCAGAGGGAGCGCAGAGTGCCCTGCAGGAGGTCTATCACAAGGTAGGCAGCCACTCACCTGTCTGTGGGGGGTGTAATCGCCCGTGTGTGGTACCCAGTCTCCGCTCCCACTGACGCGATATTCTCATGGCCAGTCCAGCCGAGGTTCTGGCGTACGATGATGGCTGATTGCAGCGTTCAGGGTGGGTAATAAACCTTGCGGTTCTGTATCTTTCCCAAGAATTAATTTAGTCATTGAGCTGTGCAGCATAGAAACAGGCCCATCGTCCTATCCCATCCTTGCCCAATCCCATTAGGGTGCTCGCCCCACTTGCCTGCATCTATTCCATATCCCTCTGTGTGTGAGTATCTGTCCAGATCCTCTTGAGATAGTCAATAGTCAATTTTAATTGTCACATACACCCGATGGTGCAGTGAAAAATGAATTTGCCAGCAGCGGTACAATTAAAAAAGAACACACAATACACAATAAGATTTAACACAAACATCCACCACAGCACTTCACTGTGGTGGAAGGCACAGTCAATCCTCCTCCTTGTTCACCCGGGGGCCATAAAACCCTCCATAGTTGTCGGATGTACAGGCCCTCTCGTCGGGAGGGTAGAACACACTCCACGGCTTAGAGGTCCCAAATCGGCACTTCAGGATGTAACAGTCCGCGGGCTAGTGCTCGGAGAGCTCCCTTCTGGCGACCCCCGGCAAGGGTTCACCGGCTCCGAGGTGAAAAGTCCACGCTGCGCCCGCTGCTGATATTCCGGGCCTGACTTCGGGAAAGGTTGCTCCAATCCATTGTGGTAGGCGGCGAGGGAGGCGACATGATAAAAAGTCGCCTCTCCGTGGAGGAGGAGGCCGAAAGCGGTTCCCCCCTTTTTTCAATTTAAATTGATCTCTGCTTAATTGGTTTCCCGTGTTATTGCTGTCATTTTTATGGAAATATATTGCCCTTTCTATTGAGTTAACATGTTTGCCACACGTTGTCTGGCTGGCCACTTGCAGGGGGATACACTTGAGCTGCAGTTTTAATGAGCAGTTGTTGTGATGAGTTTAAACCAACATTGGTAGTGGATGCACAAATGATGTTAACACTTGATTTTAAAATTTCAGTCGATGACATTAGACGACGCAAAGAAGGAAGCGCTCACCATCCTCAAACAAGTCATGGAGGAAAAGCTCAGCGCGACTAATATTGAGGTATGAACATTTGCGCTTGGTGATGCAGAGGTTCACATGTTATAGGAGTAGAATTAGGCCATTCGGCCCATCGAGTCTACTCCACCATTCGATCATGGCTGATCTCTGCCCCCTAATCCCATTTTCTGCCTTCTCCCCATAACCTTTCACACCCGTTCTAATCTGCCTTAAAAATATCCACTGATTTGGCCTCCACAGCCCTCTGTGGCAATGAGTTCCACAGATTCACTCCCCTCTGACTAAAGAAGTTCCTCCTCGCTTCCCTTTTAAAAGAGCACCCTTTAATCCTGAGGCTGTGACCTCAGGTCCTAGACACTCCCACTAGCGGAAATAACCTCTCCACATCCACTCTATCTGGGCCTTTCACTATTCTGTGTGTTTCAATGAGGTCCCCCCTCATTCTTCTAAACTCCAGTGAGTACAGGCCCAGTGCCGACTAATGCTCATCATAGGTTAACCTCATTCCTGGGATCATTCTTGTAAGCCTCCTATGGACCCTCTCCAGAGCCAGCACTTCCTTCCCCAGATATGGGGCTCACATCTGCCCACAGTATTCCAAATGCGGCCTGACCAGAGCCTCTTGGAGCCTCAGATGCAGTAAGCCGCCAGTGTGCTGGGACACTGCACTTCCAATTAGTGACTAAACATTGGCTGCTGAAGGTTGGGAAAGTTTATGCTGATCGCCTGAGCATGTGTGAGTGACGGGCAGCTATCTACCCACTGTGTCCCCTCGCAGCCCCCTCCCCCTCCCTGAGGTTGAAGACACTCCAGGACAAAAAAATAGGTAGAAAATATGATCCTGCATTTTGAAGCTCCTTGGAGCAGAATGCCAAGTTCCTGTTCTGTGCTGGTTCTCTGAGAGCCTGCCAAAAGTTGCAGCAAGATACTAGGAAGATGCCAAAGTCTCCTGCCTTGTTCCCGTAAGTTCCAGGGTATTTAATAAAGCTTAGAGCTGTACTATAGCTGGTAAGATCTGCAGTTTGCCAGACTCTGTTAACTGCTCCATTCTCTTTTCAGCTCGCAACAATAGAGCCTTTAAAAGTATTCCACATGTATACAAAGGAAGAGCTGGAGGAGGAAATTAAGAAAATTTGAATTTGGGCCCTGACTATTGTTTCCTCGAGCATCAATTCAAGCAATCAAAGTTCCAAGCTCCGGAGATTGTTGGTTTGTGGAATAGAACTTGTTGTAGGACTGAGCAATTTCAGATAAAGTTACTGCATATGTAATATGTTTTATCCTGGTTTTTGGGGAAATCTCTGTACATAGTGCATTGAAAACCATTATTATCAACCAAATGGGACGAAATAAATTTTTGTTACTGATGCTGTGTTGTCAAATCTTCTGTTTAAATATATAAACTCTTGTTAAAAGTTATAATTAATTTACTTGTCAATTTGTCCGACCAGCTGAGTCCCTCCAGCACTTTGTTTTTCTCTAGATTCCAGCATCTGCACGACAGGCAATAAGACAATGGGTGCAGGAGTAGGCCATTCAGCCCTTCAAGCCAGCACCGCCATTCAATGTGATCATTGTTGAGGTTTGCATCTGTGGATGTTTTTGGAAGAGTGAGGGGACAATTGAAACCCACAATCCTGAGGGTCTTCTCGGTGAAGGGAGACGATGGTTCCTCAAGGGGGATTCCAGAACCAAGGATTGTTGTTTAAAGATAAGGGAGTTACTCAGTTAAGATCAATGAGATTATACTGTTTCCAAGGGTTGGGAGTCTTTACAACTCTCTTCCACAAGGGGGCAGTAGAAGCAGAATGTTTTATGATCCGTTTGTGTTCATGTACTCGGGGACACAATTATCTGCTTGTTAGAGTTAATGTGCTTTCAGCTGTGAATAAGCAATTGTGGAAAACTGAAAAGAGGATCATAATGAACCCTTTAAAGTAAATATAGTATTCAATGTAAAAAGACTCAAATGCTGAAGTAAATCAGCAGGTTAGGCAGCATCTCTGGAGAGCATGCATAGGAGACCTTTGGGGTTAGGACCCTTCCTCAGACTGGTAGGTCTGAAGAGAGGTCCTGACCTGAAACGTCACCTATCCATGTTTTCCAGAGATGCTGCCTAACCGGCAGATTTACTTCAGCAATTTGTGTCTATTTCAAACTCCTATAGAGCCGCATCACGACTTCCTGACTCTTATACTCAATCCCCTGTCCAATCAAGACAACCATACCTTCTTTACCTCTCAGAAGATAAACACAAAATGCTGGAGTAACTCAGCGCAATAGGCAGCATCTCTGGAGAGAAGGACGGAGACGTTTCTGGGTCGAGACCCTTCTTCAGACCACTTGGGCTCCCATTTTTAAGAACTCGCCTCATTGATTTGTGTGGTTGGGGAAATAGCATCATGGAGTCTTTCAGCATGGAAACAGGCCCTTCGGCCCAACGCCCCATCTACACTAGTCCCATCTTCCTGCATTTGGCCCATATCCGTCTAAACCTGTCCTATCCATGTACCTGTCTAAATGTTTCTTAAACGTTGGGATAGTCCCAACCCCAACTACCTCCTCTGGCAGCTTGTTCCATACACCACCCTTTGCGTGAAAACGTTATCCCTCAGATTCCTATTAAATCTTTTCACCTTAAACGTATGTCCTCTGATATTTGATCCCCTGAATCTGGGCAAGAGACTCTGTGCATCTACCCAATCTATTCCTCTCATGATCTTATATGCCTCTACAAGATCACCCCTCATCCTTCTGTGCTCCATGGAATAGAGTCCCAGCCTGCTCAACCTCTCCATGTTGCTCACACCCTTTAGTCCTGGCAACATCCTCCTAAATATCTGCACCCTTTCCAGCTTGACAGCAAATGAGAGTAATAGACGCGGATGTGTTTGAACAGCAGACGTTACGGAGGTGATGAATGTTGCACGGAGTGGAGTGTTCCTGTTTGCAATTATAATCAGTTTGTCCCGGTATTACTCTCAATTGAAGGGTATGCATTTAATGCTGGTGTCGGGAGATAAAGTGCAGCAGGATATCCGGTGCCATGAGGCACTTGGCCAAAACATCATCTGTTTGAAATGAACCGTCACTGCTCGAGCAGGGACTTTCCAGTGTGTGGTTTTGTTATTGTGGGGGGGGGTGAGGAGTGACGGGCAGCAACAGGTATCTTTCGATTTTTTTGATTTAAAAATACAGCGTGGCAACAGGCCCATTGGCCCATCAACTCCAGTGGGGCCTTGGATGACCCAACATTCTTCCGTCTGCCACATTCTCGCCACTGACTCAGTTTGACGGGAGAGTTGGTGCTTGTGGCTCTGTAGTGTATTAATGCCAGGCTCCGTCCAGATGAGCCTCTGGTGTAGGTTTATTATTGTCATTGTGGACGGAAGTAAGAGTGAAAAAGGATGCTATCCAAACAGAGTAGATCATACTACACATAACTGCCATCAACTCAAATCCAAGTACAATGGGTAGAGCAAAGGGGCAGATACAGAGTGCAGAATATAGTTCTCAGCATCATAGCGCATCAGTTCCAGCGACAAGGTCCAATGTCTGCAATGGGGTAGAGGTGAATCGGACAGTACCCAACATTCAGGTTGATCAGAATAAATACCTGTTATAAAAACAAGAAGTTGTATGCCTTTCTGCCCATATGTGCAGAAACACATCATAAATAACATCAATTAACCCAGGATTAAGACTGGAATTTCATATATTGTTCAAAGCCAACATTCACAATTAAGTGCCATCAGCTGTTTAATGCTCTCGTTGGTTCTGAGGTCACTGTCCCAACACACAGTTTGACAGCTCCATTGCTTTTTCACAAAACATCGTGATCTACGTGCATGTGTAAATAAACTCTCTTGCTTTGCTGACTATTAGCGACTCCCTTGTTCAACCCCACCCATGCGGGTCCTGTGGCTTTACATCACAGATGTCACTATGTCTATTGTCAAAGTGGGAACAGCATTAACGCTGTGATATGAATCTCTACCTCTCCAACAAGCACAGAAGCATTCACTTTCGGTTTAGATGTTAGGTTTAGATTTATTATTGTCGTGTGTACCAAGGTAACGTGAAAAGCTCTGTTTAGCATGCTAGCCCAATAAATCAGGTACATAAATACAATGAAGCCATGCTCACGTACAACAGGTTAAGCAAAAAGAAATGTACAGAATTTAAAATAGTGTTCTGAGCAGTGATCACGTTGCTCCATAAGCTATGAGGTTCAGGTGAATTATTGTCACCTGTGCCAAGGTACAGTGAAAAGCTTTGTTTTGCATGCTGTCTAATTAGATCAGATAATGCTGTCCATAAATAAAACCAAGTGGAACTCGCATACAATAGGTAGAGCAAAGGAGAAGATACAGAGTGCAGAATATAGATCTCAGCATTGTAGCGCATCAGTTCCACAGACAAAGTGCAATGTCCGCAATGGGGTAGAGGTGAATCGGTCAGTACCCTGGCTTATGGAAGGACTGATAACAGGAGAAGAAGCTGTTCCTGAGTCTGGTGGTGCGCATTTTCATGTTTCTGTACCTTCTGCCGGACGGGAGCGGGGAGAAGAAGGAATGACCAGGGTGGGACATTTCTTTGATTTTTACTTTTAGATGAAAGTAGAACCTACAAGAAACAGTCAGTAGGTGTGACAGACATTGGCTGATATGAGGTTCGTTTCCAGTATCTGGTGTTTTGATTTTCTTTGCTGTTGAATTCACTTCCAGAAATGCCAACCATGAAGCCTTATTCCCCCTCTGTGGGTCTCTCCCCATCCTGCTGTCACTGAATTCCACAACCACTTCTCCTTCCTTGACACCAGGGTGATGAATCTGTGGAATTCTATGCTGCACACGGCTGTGGAGGTCAAATCAATGGATATTTTTATGGCAGAGATAGATAGATTCTTGATTAATAAAGGTGCTAAGTTATGGGGAGAACACAAGAGAATGGGGAGAGAGAGATAGATTAGCCATGATTGAATGGTGGAGTAGACTTTTTTAGTTTTGTTTTAAATTTAGAGATACATTGCCCTTCGATCCATCGAGTCTGCACCGACCAGCGATCCCCGCACATTAACACTATCCTACACACACTAGGGACAATTTATACTTAAACCAAGCCAATTAACTGACAAATCTCTACATCTTTGGAGAGTGGGAGGAAACTGAAGATCTCTGAAAGAATTCACGTCGTCAATGGGAGAACGTATAAACTCCATACAGATAGCACCCGTATGCGGGATCAAACATGGTTCTCCGGCACTGTGAGGCAGCAACTCTACCGCTACGCTACCATGCCACCCTGACGGGCTGAATGGCCTAATTCTGCTCCTAACACTTATGACCTTATGACACATGTCTCCGGCCAATGAGATAGTTTCAGAAACATTGGGATTCCCTAATTGGAGATATTCTTTCTATTCCCGCCTCTCCCTCTCTGCCGCGGAAAGCAAACATGATTCTTCACTTCTGAAGAAGGGTCCCGATCCTTTCTCTACTGCTGTTGCTCTATTGTGGTCATATTGCTGTAGTTGTACTGTTGTTGCTGTTGTTGTTGTACTTGTTGTAGTACCATTGTTGTACTGTTGTGGTAGTACCATTGTTGTTGTGGTACTATTGTTGCTGTTGTAGTACCATTGTTGTTGTGGTACTGCTGCAGTAGTACTGGTATTATTGATGTTGTTGTTTTGTAGTAACATTGCTGTATTGTATTATTGTTACTGATGAAGTACTATTGTCCTGGCAATTTGTAACTTTTTCAATGTCCAACTTTCCGTTGCCATTACTACACAGGAATGTGGGAGTGATCTTACGCAGCCAAAATAATTGATCTTTTAGACGTTATTTCCAGCGTTCTTTATTAAATAGAATAGAATAGAATAGTTTCTTTATTGTCATTGTAACATGGACCATGTACAACGAAATTTAAAATGTCAGCCAGTCAGTGCAGTCAAACATTTCTAAAAGCTAACGATACATACACGGTAAAATAATAAAGATAAACAACTAAATAAATATCACGAACAAAGCACGCATACACACCCAACCCTCCATCCTTCTGTCGATTTCACAGTTACCACAGTCCCTTAGTCTGTATCGCCTGTAGTTGTCAGTAGTTGTACAGACAAAAAGATGAACATACCAGATCCTTTTTTATTCTTATACAAATTATAGCTTTCCGTTCTTACTATCTGGTAAGAACTGTGTACTCTCCAACTCCCGTGGCTGGTCTGATCTGGCCACTCCCTCTCCAACTATTATATATGCCACAGGGCGCAGAAGATTATTGGGACACAGCTACCAGCCTTGGGGGGCATCTACTACACACGGTACCTCAGGAAGGCTGTCAGCATCCACAAAGACTCCTCACACCGTTGTAATAGTCTGTTCAAACTCCTGCCTTCCGGCAGTCGTTACAAGGCCTTCTACGTCCGCACCTCCAGACTCAGGAACAGCTTCATCCCCAGAGCTATCGCTGCTCTGAACCGGCCCTGCTGAGTGTTTCAGATTCAGATTCAACTTTATTGTCATTGTGCAGTGTCCAGTACAGAGACAACAAAATGCAGTTAACATCTCCCTAGAAGAGCAACATAAATATGAGCAATAAATAAATCTATTTACGTGCATACAGTCAAAGTATTTTTGTCCTGGTTGAGGAGTGTCCGGGGGTGATTGGCAGTCACCGAGGTACATCGTTGAGTAGTGTAACAGCCACAGGGAAGAAGCTGTTCCTGGACCTGCTGGTCCAGCAACGGAGAGACCTGTAGCGCCTCCCGGATGGTAGGAGGGTAAACAGTCTGTGGTTGGGGTGAGAGCAGTCCTTGGCGATGCTGAGCGCCCTTCGCAGACAACGCTTGCTTTGGACAGACTCAATGGAGGGGAGTGAGGAACCGGTGATGCGTTGGGCAATTTTCACCACCCTCTGCAGTGCCTTCCGGTCGGAGACAGAGCAGTTGCCACACCATACTGTGATATTATGGGATATTATGTGATATACTTATTATTTCTTATTATTTTTTATTCAAATCGTTTGCTATGTCGCTCTTCAAGGGAGATGCTAAATGCATTTCGTTGTCTCTGTACTGTACACTGACAATGACAATTAAAATTGAATCAGAATCTGAATCTGAATACAGTTGGTAAGGATGCTCTGGATGGTGCAGCGGTAGAAGTTCACCAGGATCTGAGGAGACAGATGGACCTTCTTTAGTCTCATCAGGAGGAAGAGACGCTGATGAGCCTTCTTGACCAGAGTAGAGGTATTTGGGTCCAAGAGAGGTCATCGGAGATGTTGACCCCCAGGAACCTGAAGCTAGAAACACGTTCCACCTCCGTCCCGTTAATGTGGATGGGGGTGTGCGTGTTGGATGGAAGCTGCAAACCAAACCTCCTGCACCCATGTACAATGACAATAACATATATTATTATTATTGATGTTGATGGTGTTACGTCACCAGCAGCGCGGGGGCGGTCCCAGCGCCAGGTCACGTGGCCTGATTGACGTGGCGCGTGAGCAATGGGCGCTGGGCCCGGGGGCGGGACATCCGGCGGCGCTGGGTCGGGGGCGGGACATCCGGCGGGCTGGGGCGGGGGCGGAGCGGTCCGCCGGGCGGGTCGGGCTGTTAGTGTCCGCGTCTCCGCCTCGACATGAAGGCACCGCCGCTGTTGGCGGCCTGGACGCTGCTGGTCGCCGCCCTCGCCCTCCTCGCCCTCCGGCTGCCCAGCGGGGTCACAGCGACGGCCGGCGGGGGCGCCTGTCAACGGGGCACCAACTTCCAGGGCGACCTGATCAAGCACACGCACGAGGTGAGCGCGCTCCCGCGGCCGCGCGGCCCATGTACACCTGTCACCACCCACCCCCACCTGCCCCCCCCCCCCACCTGCCCCAACATCACCACCCCACCCCCACCTGCCCCCACCCCCACCTGCCCCCCCCCCACCCCCACCTGTCCCATCGCCACCTGTCACCACCCCCATCCCCACCTGCCCCACCCCCCACCCCCACCCCCACCTGCCCCACCCCCACCTGCCCCACCCCCACCTGTCACCACCCCCACCTGTCCCATCGCCACCTGTCACCACCCCATCCCCACCTGCCCCATCCCCCCACCCCCACCCCCACCTGCCCACCCCCACCTGCCCCACCCCCACCTGTCCCACCCCCACCTGTCCCATCCCCACCTGTCCCATCGCCACCTGTCACCACCCCATCCCCACCCCCACCCCCACCTGCCCCCCCCACCTGCCCCAACCCCCACCTGTCACCACCCCCACCTGTCCCTGCCCCACCTGTCCCAACATCACCTGTCCCTGCCCACCCCCCACCTGTCCCATCCCCACCCCCCCACCTGCCCCACCCCACCTGCCCCCCACCCCCACCTTCCCCATCCCCACCTGTCCCTGCCCCACCCCCACCTGTCCCATCCCCACCTGCCCCACCCCCACCTGCCCCCCCCCCCCCCCACCCCCACCCCCACCTGCCCCACCCCACACCCCCACCTGTCACCACCCCCCACCCCCACCTGCCCCTGCCCCAAGTGTCCCCACATCACCTGTCACCACCCACCCCCACCCCCACCCCCACCCCCTGCCCCACCCCCACCTGTCCCATCCACCCTGCCCCAACCCCACCTGTCCCATCCCCACCTGCCCCCCCCCACCTGCCCCACCCCCACCTGTCCCATCGCCACCTGTCCCCACCCCCCCACCCCCACCCCCACCCCCACCTGCCCCACCCCCACCTGTCCCACCCCCCACCCCCACCCCCACCCCCACCTGCCCCACCCCCACCTGTCCCCCCACCTGCCCCACCCCCCCCTGCCCCACCCCCACCTGCCCCACCCCCACCTGCCCCACCCCCACCACCCCCACCTGTCCCATCGCCACCTGTCACCACACCCCATCCCCACCTGCCCCATCCCCACCCCCCCCCACCCACCTGCCCCACCCCCACCTGTCCCACCCCCCCCCCCACCTGCCCCCCCCCCACCTGTCCCCATCGCCACCTGTCACCACCCCATCCCCCACCTGCCCCATCCCACCCCCCCCCCCCCCCCCCACCTGCCCCACCCCCCACCTGTCACCACCCCCCACCTGTCCCTGCCCCACCTGTCCCAACATCACCTGTCCCTGCCCCACCCCCACCTGTCCCATCCCCACCCCCACCTGCCCCACCCCCACCTGCCCCCCCCCCCACCTGTCCCATCCCCCACCTGTCCCCCACCCCCACCCCCACCCTGTCCCATCCCCACCTGCCCCACCCCCACCTGTCCCTGCCCCACCCCCACCTGTCCCACCCCCACCCCCACCTGTCCCATCCCCACCCTGACCCCCACCCCCACCTGTCCCTGCCCCACCCCCACCTGTCCCACCCCCACCCCCACCTGTCCCACCCCCCACCCCCACCTGTCCCATCCCCACCTGTCCCATCCCCCACCTGTCCCATCCCCACCTGTCCCCTGCCCTGCCCCCCCCACCTGTCCCACCCCCACCCCCACCTGTCCACCCCCACCCCCACCTGTCCCATCCCCACCCCCACCTGTCCCATCCCCCCACCCCCACCTGTCCCATCGCCACCTGTCCCATCCCCCACCCTGCCCCACCCCCACCTGTCCCATCCCCACCTGTCACCACCCCACCCCCACCTGCCCTGCCCCACCCCCCACCCCCACCTGTCCCATCGCCACCTGCCCCACCCCCACCTGTCCCAACATCACCTGTCCCATCCCCATCTGCCCGATCCAGGGTCACCTGGGCCATCCCCACCTGTCCCACCCCACCTGTCCCACCCCACCTGTCCCAGCCCCACCTGCCCCACCCCCCACCTGCCCCACCCCCACCTGTCCCAACATCACCTGCCCCACCCCCACCTGCCCCACCCCCACCTGTCCCCACCCCCCCCTGCCCCACCCCCACCTGCCCCCACCCCCACCTGCCCCATCCCCACCTGCCCCACCCCCACCTGTCCCAACATCACCTGTCCCATCCCCACCTGCCTGCCCCACCCCATCCCCCCCCACCTGCCCCCACCCCCCACCTGCCCCCCCCCCCCACCTGTCCCATCCCCACCTGCCCCACCCCCACCTGTCCCATCCCCACCTGCCCGATCCAGGGTCACCTGGGCCATCCCCACCTGTCCCAGGGCCACTGGTCCCAACATCACCTGTCCCATCCCCATTTGTCCCATTACCACCTGCCTGATCCCCACCTGCCCGACCCGGGCCACCTGTCACCACCTGTCCCAGGGCAACCAGCCCCACCTGCCCGGTCCAGGGCCACCCATGCCATCACCTGCCCTACTAGGGGCTACATGTCCATCACTTGCACTGCCCTGGATGGTGCATTCTCTTTCTCGATCTGAGAGGCGGGTGGTGCAGTTGTGGAGACTTTATTTAAAAAGTAAAAACAACCTGCTGGAGGAAAACATGAGCAAACAAAGTGCTGGAGGAACGCAGGTGGATCAGGCATCCTCTGTGGAGGGGTTGGACAGATGACTTTTCAGGTCAGGACCTTTCTTCAGACAGTCCATTCCCTCCCCAGTTGCTGCCTGACTCATCATTCTGAAGAAGGGCCTCGACCCGAAACATCACCTATTCCTTCGCTCCATAGATGCTGCCTCACCCGCTGAGTTTCTCCAGCATTTTTGTCTACCTTCGATTTTTCCAGTTTTTTCGTAAACACTGAGTTCCTCCAGCACTTTGTGCATTGCACAGGATTCCAGCATCTACAGTTGCTTGAGTCTCCATGCTGGAGGAACTCAGTGAATCAAGCAGTATCTGTGAGTCCTTTGCCAAAGTCTCCAACTGAGGCGTGGACCATCCTTCTACCTCCCACAGATGCTGCTCAACCTGCTGAGCTCCACCAACAGTTTGCAGATGATGTGATCTGGTGTAAAAAAAAACCCAATGTTGGAGTAACTGGAAGGGTCAGGCAGCATCTGGAGGTAGTCTCCAAATCTGAAGAAGGACATTATTGCCATAGAGGGAGTGCAGAGACGGTTCACCAGACTGATTCCTGGGATGTCAGGACTGTCTTATGAAGAAAGACTGGATAGACTTGGTTTATACTCTCTAGAATTTAGAAGATTGAGAGGGGATCTTATAGAAACTTACAAAATTCTTAAGGGGTTGGACAGGCTAGATGCAGGAAGATTGTTCCCGATGTTAGGGAAGTCCAGGACAGGGGGTCACAGCTTAAGGATAAAGGGGAAATCCTTTAAAACCGAGATGAGAAGAACTTTTTTCACGCAGAGAGTGGTGAATCTCTGGAACTCTCTGCCACAGAGGGTAGTTGAGGCCAGTTCATTGGCTATATTTAAGAGGGAGTTAGATGTGGCCCTTGTGGCTAAGGGGATCAGGGGGTATGGAGAGAAGGCAGGTACGGGATACTGAGTTGGATGATCAGCCATGATCATATTGAATGGCGGTGCAGGCTCGAAGGGCCGAATGGCCTACTCCTGCACCTAATTTCTATGTTTCTATGTTTCTATGTAGTGAGATGGCTGACATGTCGGGTAAAAACCCTTGCAGCAGGGCTGCCAAACAATTGCCACCAATGGAGTCACGAGGTGTTTTGTTCCAGATTCCATCATCTACAGTCTCTTGTGTTTCCAGATGTAGAGATTGTTGCATTTAGTGTTTATGTTTCTTGTGCCAACTGCGGCACCTACCGTGACCAGATCTGTTAATGTTGAGGCTGGTCGTACTTTCTGTCTGATGTTGCCATCTGGTTGACAGGAGATTTGTTATGATGTTTTAATGAATGGTTGGTTATCTGTTGGCATCTCCAGTGTCGGTGGGAGTTCTGCACTGTCCAAATGGTTGCCAGATGCGGTGGGTGATGTGGTCTCCGGCCTTGGTTCTGGAAGGATTCCATTCCATTCTCCCACTCCACTGATTCGATCACTCAGGTGCTTTGTGTAAACAATGCTTCCAAGATGTTTTTCTTAACTCGGTCGGCATTAGAGTTGCTGCCTTACAGCGCCAGAGACCCGGGTTTGATCCTGACTGCGGGTGCCGTCTGTACGGAGTTTGTACATTCTCACCGTGACCACGTGGGTTTTCTCTGAGATCTTTGGTTCCCTCCACACTCCAAAGACGTAAAGGTTTGTAGGTCTGAAGAAGGGTTTCGACCCGAAACATCACCCATTCCTTCTCTCCAGAGATGCTGCTTGACCCTGCTGAGTTACTCTAGCATTTTGTGTCTACCTTTGATTTAAACCAGCATCTGCAGTTCTTTCCACAGGTTTGCAGGTTAATTGGCTTGGTATAAATGTAAATTGTCCCTAGTGTGTAGGATAGTGTTGGCGTGCGGGGATCGCTGGTCGGTGCGGAACTGGTGGGCAGAAGCACCAGCTTCTAGACTTTAAACTAAACTAAACTCCACTTTGACGTGCTTGTCAATATTGTCCATTTCCACCTCTCTGCTCACACTCAGAGGAAGGATTGGGTTCACTGTGTGGTGGCATTCCACCTGGCCCAACCTCCGCAGTTGGCAAATAGTCCTCCCTGAATCTCTCGGCTTTAGTAAGATTCTATCACCAGGCAGCTCCTCTCACTTGTCCCCTACCAACCTTTGAAAGAACCATTCCGTCTGTGACACTCATCCACCAACACCACCGTTGGCACTTCCCCTTCTCACCGCACCTTCCTGTGTCAGTAATATCACTATTTCACTGCTTGCATTGTTCAGTCCATCTTGGTTTGCACCCTCTCGTAGTCATTCCTGATTTTCTCATTACCCCGTTAATAGATGTAGCATTGGAAGTTCATAAGAATGAGGCCTTGAGTCAGGGCTTCATCCTACTCAATGTCATGTTATGAAGTGTTGTTTCCTTGAATGTAGGAGCAGGGGATTGATTATCCAGTGTATTCCAGCTAATGGGTCTCGACCCAAAACGTCACCTATTCCTTTTCTCCAGGGATGCTGCCTGACCCACTGAGTTACTGTAGCTTTTTGTGTCTGACCTCAGTTTAAACTAGCATATGCAGTTCCTCCCCACATATATTCCAGCTATTATTCTCTCTGTGACCAAATCAGATCATCTGATGATTATCGCTTGTTATTAGGGAACTTGCTGTATGCTTGTCTTGTTTTGTATGTTGCAACAGTGACTGCGCTTACGAAAATACCTAATTGGCTGAAAAGTATTCTTGCTTCAGCAGAGATAGACACAAAAAGGTGGAGTAACCAACTCAGCAGGACAGGCACCCTCTCTGGAGAGAAGGAATGGGCGACGCTTTGGGTCGAGAACCTTCTTCAGACTTCAATCTTGTTTGAGCAGTGATTGTTTTAAATATTTATTTACCAGTGTTTGCATTTGAAGTGTTTTATAATGTTCTGGGGTCTGACAATGCTCAAGAAATTCCTCCCATTCTCTTCCTAGGATTGCCAGTCTTGAAGTTCGGTTTTACTCTCTTGTATTGCTTTCTCTTTGTATTGGGTCAGACTGAAACTTCCTGTATCAGACTGAAACCTAACTCTTGTCTCGATAGGCGCAGCAGCTGGCCTGTTGAGTATTGCAGCTTTCTGCATTACTCATCCAACCATAGATTATAAACGAAAGCAGAACAAGTGTACATACAGTGCCCTCCATAATGTTTGGGACAAAGACCCGTCATTTATTTATTTGCCTCTGTACTCCACAATTTATAAATAGGAGGTGTTGTTTAGTCAGTAGAACAGTCTTGTTTTACACAAAAAAATACAAGGTGCTTGAGTAAGCGGGTCAGGCAACATCTCTTGAGAACATGGATAAGTAGCCCGAAATGTCGCCTAATCATATTCTCTGGAGATGCTGCCTGACCTGCTGAGTTACTTCAGCACATTGTCTTTTAATGTTATGTCAGAATTTAAACTCTTTAAAGGTTATTAATGAATGGACACTCCTGTAATCCTGTTTGTGCAGTTGAAAATCCTTTGTGTGTGAAAGAATTGTGAACATATTGGTTTTTCACCTCTAACACACCCCATATTCTTTCAAAAAAACAACTTTTAATTAATATAATTCTGTATCCACCATGGGCGTACAAGATTTAAATTTAATTGATATCTCTGGCAGGAGGCTAGACGGTTTATTCCATGAAATTACTGTTATTGGAAATGTGGAAGTGTTTTCAATGTTTTAAGGAGGAATTTCTTTACACAGAGGGTGGTGAATCTGTGGAAATCATTGTCACAGATGGTTGTGATGTCCAAGTCATTAGGTTTTTTTAAAGCAGTTATTGATCCGTTCTTGATTAGTAAGGGCGTCATAGGTAATGGGGAGATGGGTGGGGTTAAGAGGGAAAATCAATCAGCCATAATCGAATGGTGGAGTAGACTAGAGGGGCCAAATGACCTAATTCTGTCCCCATTTGCATATGGTCTTGAACTTGGTGTGTATAAAATAACATTCATGCTCCCTGTATAAACCTTGCTTTATACCTTGTAAAGTGTGGTTAGATGCCGAGTGAGGTCAGTAATTTAGTAGTGGTACAGGGTGTTTCACCTGTTCCTTTGTTTTAAGTCTTGTGTATTTTGGGAAATACTAACAGGCATGTTGAAAAAAAATCATGTTTGGGGTCCTAAACATTCGTTTGGTTTAAAAAATACTTAATTTGATTTTTGATTCAAACCCTGATGATTCATAAATTGCAGCTGTGAAAGTATTGATAGTTTTTTTTGTCAGGTAGGAATTAATCTGCTTTCCTTAAAGTGTGGGGGAGTCTGATGTTGCAGTTTCCCAATTAAACTTGCTTTTGCAGAGGTTGCCAGGTTGATAACATGCTGAGTTTTGCTGCAGTATTTGTGCTGATTACTATTCAAAGCAGTCTTAAATTTATGTACAATTATAATAGCAACTTCGAGTTCTAAAATAATTTCAGAGTTCCATGTCTGAGGAATCTCTGCTTGAGTAGAAAATTGCTGTTTGTAATCTGAGCAGTACTTATCTCGCCATATCCAGCTGAGCTTTTAATTATTTAATCCATTGTGCTGTTGTTGCAATCACTCGCATTGTCAATGTTTAATCCGTTTGTACTGATGGCATCAGTCAGTTTTACTGATGCTGGACATAAAATGCTGGAGTAACGCAGGGGAACAGGCAGCATCTCTGGAGATAAGGATTGGGTGACATTTTGGGTCAAGACCCTTTTTCGTTCCTTCTCTCTCTCTCTCTCGAGATGCTGCCTGTCCCGCTGAGATACTCCAGCATCTTCGGTTTAAACCAGCATCTGCAGTTCCTTGCTATGCACTTTTACTGATGCATCAGACTGGCTTGCTTTTCACCTAACTTTGTTCGTATTTTGTTTTCTTTTTTTGAAAAATCCTGCCGCAATTTGCCTCAACGTCCAGCTTTGTTGGCTTTAATAAATTAATTACTGTTCAATGTGTCGCCAGTTGTTGGCTCATTTTGATTTCAACAAGATGCTTCTTGTGTGGCGTTCTGAGCATCTGAGAAGTTTGCAAAAAAAAAATAATTCTGGAAGCAGAAGCTGTGGTTCTAATAGTTTAAGGCAAAACATGATTATTGAATTGAATTTCCTTTATTGTCATTCAGACCTTACGGTCTGAACGAAATTTCGTGCCTGCAGTCATACATACAATGATACAATAATGAACAACAATAAACACAAATTAACATCCACCACAGTGAGTCCTCCAAACACCTCCTCACTGTGGTGGAGGCAAAAATCCTAGGGCTGCAGTCTCTTCCCTCTTCTCCCTCTGCGCTGAGGCAATTCCCCACCGGGCGATGGTATAAACAGTCCCGCAGCTCACCGAACCCCGCGAACGGGCCGGTTCAAACACTGCGGCCCGGGGTGGTCGAAGCCGCCGCACCTCCAGTCCAGCACACGCAGCCGCTGGCCCGCGGCTGAACCCAGGACGCTGGACACCGCCGCCAGAACGTCACCCCAGCCACCGGAGCACCGTCCCAGCCCCCGGACCGGATCGCCCTCACGTGAGTACCGTTCCACCCTCAGGCTGGGCCACTCCAGCGGGAGTGCCGTTCCACCCTCAGGCTGGGCCACTCCAGCGGGAGTGCCGTTCCACCCTCAGGCTGGGCCACTCCAGCAGGAGTGCCGTTTCACCCTCAGGCTGGGCCACTCCAGCGGGAGTGCCGTTCCACCCTCAGGCTGGGCCACTCCAGCGGGAGTGCCGTTCCACCCTCAGGCTGGGCCACTCCAGCGGGAGTGCCGTTCCACCCTCAGGCTGGGCCACTCCGACGGGAGTGCCGTTGGGCTGGGCCACTCCAGCCCCTCACCATGCCGCTCTCACGGGAGCACCGTTCCATCCCGGGCTGGGCCGGGAGCGAGCCCAGGACGAGTCCTGTCAGCTGCCTCCAGAGTCCCGAGGTCGCCGGCTCCGCTAGGCCTCAGCGTAGACGGAGGCAAAGAAGGGGGATACGACAAAAGGTCGTATTCCCCCGAAGGGAGTGACAGCAGCCCCCGTTTCACCCCCCACCCCCCTCCCCACATAAACACAGCCTAAAAACCAAAAACATAACTAGAGAAAAACGAAAAAAAACAATACAAAAAAGTTAAAACCAACGGACTGCAGGCGAGCCGCTGCTGCCAGGGCAGCGCCGCCACTTCCGGACATGCTGAGTGAGGTCAGTAATTGAGTAATAGTACAGGCGCGGTGGAGTTGCTGTTAGGAAACCTGAACGGAAACCTCTGGAGACTCTGCGCGCCACTCAAGGTTTCCGTGCGGTTCCTGGAGGTTGCAGGTGGTTGCCGGAGGTTGCAGGTAGTGGAAGCAGGTAGGGAGACTGACAAAAACCTCCGGGAACTGCACGGAAACCTTGGGTGGGGGCACAAAGTCTCCAGAGGTTTCCGTTCAGGTTTCTTAAGTGGGACAGGGGCTTACAGCACTAGAGCCCCGGTTTGATCCTGTCTACGGGTGCAGTCTGTACGGAGTTTGTTTTACGGGTTGAGACCCGAAACGTTGCCTATTTCCTTCGCTCCATAGATGCTGCCTCACCCGCTGAGTTTCTCCAGCATTTTTTCATTTGTTTTGATTTGTATGTTGGCAACTAGAATTATTTTGCTGAAACCTTTCTAATTTTAATTTACTGAGTGGCAGTAATGTTACATAAATCTAAACAGAATATCTGATTTTTTTTAAATCTTCCATAGTAAAAGAAAAAAAGTGGTTCCTATTCTGAATTACTCAAACTCGAGCTCAACTACAAGTTCTGTTAATTTATTTTAGTTGTTGCTTCAAAAATTTTGGAGGTCTGTAAAACCAAAAGCTTGGTCAAAGTCAAATAATGGACTAAAACTGTAGGTTATATCTGAACTTGTTTTAGTTTAGTTTATTATTGTGTAACAAGGTACAGTGAAAAGTTTTTGTTTGTATGCTATCCATTTGAAGAAAAGACTGTGCATGATTACAGAAAGATACAGTACAGAACAGAAATAAACTCTGTGACTCTGCACCATTTCATCAACTGCCCATTTACACTAATCCAACATAATCCTTTTCTAAAATTCCCCCTGCACATCTCATCATTGTCTCCCAATTCAATGCGTTCCACATCGGTTGAATTCCTACAGCATTTTGTGTTCTGCACAAGATCCTGGCATCTGCAGTTCCTTGTGCCCCCAACACGCTCAGATTGTACCACTCAGCGACACACTTGAGGACAATTCACAGCGGCCAGTTAATCTACCGACCAGCAACTCGCTGAAAACAGTGCCGTGAGGGAAACAGTTAACATTCTCGGTCAATGACCCATTTGGAACCCGCTGAGCGGTTGTTGTCTTTGCAGATTTCAAGTTTAACAGGGTTTTAAGAAAAAGGATACCGCAAATAAGATTGAATGTGCTCGGTTTGTAGCTTGCCTTGGCTTTCTGGTTTTGGTTGTCATGGTAACATGGGTTGTCATGGAATTCTCTGCCACAGAAGGTGGTTGAGGCCAGTTCATTGGCTATATTTAAGAGGGAGTTAGATGTGGCCCATGTGGCTAAAGGGATCAGGGGGTATGGAGAGAAGGCAGGTACAGGATACTGAGTTGGACGATCAACCATGATCATATTGAATGGCGGTGCAGGGCCGAATGGCCTACACCTGCACCTATTATTTTAATGTTTCCATAGCTCCCAAAACCAGACATTTCAACAGGATATAAATTGCCATGTACACATTAAACTTATTTTTCAACTTTGCAGAATGTTTGCGGGGCATGATACCATAAAACTAGCTGCACTGTTCACTTTAATTTGCAAGGTTATTGAATTTTCCTGTCTGATACAAAAGTAGATATCCGGTGTTGTCTGCATTTAAATACAGAAGATTATTATGTAATTGGGTCCCTTCCTAGTTCAATGTCCGTACTGTGACTTGGTTTTGTTTCATTGTACGTTGAGTTTGGCTGTTTGGCAGAGTTTTCCATTGGTATGGCAGGTTATCAAATACAAAATAGACAAAAATGCTGGAGATACTCCCCGCATCTGAAGCGAAGGAAATAGGCGATGTTTCGGGTCGAGACCCAAGGGTTGTCATGGTAACCCTTGGATCTCGGAAACGTTGCCATTTCCTTCATCTCACCCGCTGAGTTTCTCCAGAAGCATCTGGAAATAAAGGCGATGTGTTTGGGAATTTGAACGATGACCCAGGTCAGCATTGTGGTCATGGTGTAACCATTGGATCTAGTTTCGACACGAACTGTCGTAACTCAGCAGGTTCCAGAATTCCTGGAGAATCCAGTGAAGTCACAGCAATTGCGAGCCTCACCCACTGAGTTTCTCCAGCATTTTTGTCTACCTTCGATTTTCCAGCATCTGCAGTTCCTTCTTAAAAATATTCTGCACCCTGGTATTTTTCTCTTTGCACTGCCTGTTGTACCTGTGTACGGCTTGTTTTGTACACGTATATTATGATTTGACTGCATAGCACGCAAACAAGGTTTATTGCTGTGTTTTGGTACATGTTTGAGCAATAAACCTTTACCAATGTTGTGAAACAATAGGGTTTGTTTCACTTCTATGTATCCTATCTTGTTTGTGATTCTAGATTAACAACGTTTGTGCGTTGACTTAAGGGTGAATTACGGTATTTTTGTGAATAATTATGTTAGACTTTGTTTCATTTCCTCGTGATTGGGGAATCTGCTAATTTAATCTACATTTTTGTTTTATGCCCTATGGGGTTGCCCTAAAGAAACATAGTTGGTTGAACTCTAATCTTAATTCTTTCAACTGCAGGACATGCATCTCCCAGAGTTAGTTTTCTGGCCAGTGTTTGTAAAATCGAACTAAAACAAAGAATGGCCTAACTGAATGGCCAGTTAGTTACCCTTGACAAGGAGCTTCAGCTGAATCTAAAGTGGCATCTCCCAGGGCTTTCATTTATTTGTAGATCTGTTTTTTTTTTTTGGAATGAGATAGTTAACTTATGTTGTGCTTGAAATGTTAAGAAACATTCAGTTTAAAACAAAAAACTGCCAGTTTGAAAATCCCTTTCAGAGTTGAATCTCTGCTTGTCCTTTGAGTATATTTGCAAATTAATTGTTATATATGGAAAATAAGGGCACTTCTGATTATCGGAGTAGCTTGCTTGATTTGGAAATTTAGTCACAATCGCCCCTCCTATAACACGCGGTGTCCACAGGGAGTATGGAGGCCTTCCGTGAACGCTGGTCACCGCGCGCGGGAGGTCAAGTGTTGTATTGATAAAGATGGCAATATATTAATTTGATGATCGTTTGTTTGTAAACTGTCAACATAGGCAGTCTTTGATTGTGTTAATACTCTGTATGTTTATTTTTATTTTTTGAATAAAAGTATTTGTATAATTTAAAAAAAAAGTGAAACGGATTGCAGCCAACAAAATGCTAACTGAAGAAGTTTCTCCTTGTCCCTCTTGGATGACCTGTATTTAATTAAAGTTCCATCGCTATTGTGTTTTTGTTCGTATGTTTTTAGAATCTGTAATAGTTGTTTCAATTCATTCCAGTACTGTTTTTCTTCAGCAAAAGGTTTACACAAAACCTGTGGGAATACAGTACAATATAATTGTGTAGAAATAATGTAAAATTGTAATTTAATCCATTTCTATTCAGAGTACTGGTGGAAACATGTACACCAGTACAGTGAGATGTCAGTTTAGGACAATCCAAGCTGGTTTTGTTTTTCATCGTTTCCAGTCTGCCCATTCATTTCTGTAAAGGTAGAAAGGATGATAAATCATTAAGGTAGATCTGCACTTTTTAAAAGCAAAATCAATGTTGCTGTCACCACTAGGGCCTGTTTTCATTGCCTGATATCAATCGCCTTTGATAAGGTGACTGTGATCTGCTGCTGTTCTTATCATGATGGCCATCCCACAATGCTGCAGTTATATGTCCACGTCAGTAAGTGATTGGGAAGGGAACCACATATTCCTCCGAATAAAATGAAGTACCTTTAGAGAGGAGATGAGGAGCAAATTCTTTAGCCAGTGGGTAGTGAATCTGGAATTTGTTGCCACGAACGGCAAAGTCATTGGGTATTTTTAAGGCAGAGATTGAGAGATTTTTGATCAGTAAGGGCGTCAAGGCAAGAGAATGGGGTTGAGGGGAAAGATAGATCAGCCATGATTGAACGATGGAGTAGACTTGATGGGCCGAAGGGCCTAATTCTGCTCCTATGATTTCTGAAGTTGCTACTTTCATCAGCATTGATACAGGTCATTGATTTAGGAAGTGCTGTCAGGGAAGCCTTGGATAGACGATTACAGGTGATGAATGAATATTTTGAGGGAAGGGTTGGGTGCTAATGACGAGGGTTGCCTTGGCCTGGATAGTTTCGGTTGGTTGGAGCTGCACTCCTCTGATCAAGTGGGGAGCTTTCGATCTTGCTCCTGATTTGCATCTTCTATTAGTGATGGGAAGTTTAGGAAAGTTGGGAAGTGGGTTGCTGACATGTTACCCAATCTCTGATTAGCTATTGTCACCGTACTATTTGTGAAGCTGGTTTCAGTCATTGATTCTTGTGGTGGTGGGATCTCAGTGGTAGGTCATAGTATTTGAAGGGTCAATGGTTATTTGGCGAATGTGTTGCAATTGGAACTGCAACTTGCAGGAATGTAAATGGGAGCAGAGTTGCACCAGCTTTTACCCTTGAACTTAATCCACCAGTATATCGGATCCAGGCTGTTCTGATCCAGGCTTGGCTCAGAATTGGCAATAAATAATTGGCTGTTGTTTACCTCTCTGGTCCCCATAACCCTTCTGTTCTTGCTATTAGTTTCGTATTGTCATGGATACCGAGGTACAGTGAAAAGTTGTCCATTCACAGATTTTTTCTCTCAGTCAATCTTGATCTTGAATATAATTAATTTGTGTTTCAGCTCCTGCTAGTTAGAGAATTTCAATGATTTACAACTCTCTCAACAAAGAAATTATTCCTTTTTAATTGCATGATATCTCATTGTGAATTGATGCTTCCTAGTTCTCTATCTCCACAAGGGAACCATCCTCCCAGAATCTAAGAGATTGGGTGCTTATCGAACCGTTACTGTGCTTCAATAAAATAACTCAAATAATATCAGCTGAATTATTGATCCTCTCATTTTCTTAGAAAATACAAGGATACGAATCACGATCAGCTTTCAACAACTATAGTGATATTGACCAATCAATCTGCCAACCTGTGCAACTTTGGGAGGTGGCAGAGAACTGGGGAAATTCACAGGGTAACAGGGAGAACTTGCAACCTCCACATCACACTGCAGCTCAGGAGATAAAGGATGGATGACGCTTCTAGTCAGGACCTTTCTTCAGACTGCTCAGGACTTAGTGCGCTGATTAGAGCTTTTGGGTAGCTTCAAGACAATTACTACGGGTGTCAGATGTTATGGGGAGAAGGAAGGAGAATGGGCTTAGGAGGGAGAGATAGATCAGCCGTGATTGAATGGCGGCATAGACTTGATGGGCTGAATGGCCTAATTCTGCTCCCATCACTTATGACAAGACCTACTGTGTCCAACAGTATAAATATAATGCGGAATATGACCGGACTTTAACTTTTTAGTTCTTTGCAATAAAAATGCTAAATGTATTCTTTATTTCTGCAGTACCGGTTTGTGGATCTGAGTGGAACTGTGACGTTGGCATGGGTCGGCGATGGAACTGGTGTAAGTATTAACCGAGCTGTTTAGTTTTAGTTTTTACGTGTGTGTGTGTACGTTGGTATGCGGTTGTATCCACGGAAAAAATTGCTCTGTAAATTTTTTTCTTGCTGAAACGAAGAAATAACTCCCAAGAGTTATTTAAATTTAAATAATTTAAAACAAAATCTTTAATGTCTCACATCAAAGAGAGTTTCTGTGTGTAGGAAGGAACTGCAGATGCTGGTTTAAACCGAAGATAGACACAAAAAGCTGGAGTAACTCAGCGGGTCAGACAGCACCTCTGAAGAAAAGGAATAGGTGACGTTTCGAGTTGAGACCCTTCTTCAGACTCAAGAAGAGTCTCAACCTGAAGTGTCACTTATTCCTTCTCTCCAGAGATGCTCTGACCCGCTGAGTTACTCCAGATTTTTGTGGCTCTATCATCGAAAGAAAGTTTCTGGATTGTTTAAACATAGATCTCGTGGAAGTAAGGTAAATCTGTTTAAATTTGAGAAAACAGACCTTAGATTTAACCAGCGCACATGTTGAAATTTTAATTAAGGTATCGGGTGACTGAAATTTAGTATTTTGGTTACGCAGCATCTCAGGAGAGAAGGAACAGTCTAATGAAGGGTCTTGAGGTGAAACGTCACCTATTCCTTTTCTCCAGAGACGGTGCCTGACTCGTTGAGTTACTCCAGCATCTTCGTGGGCAACACATTGCTTTGATAATGGGCTGGTGGAGTTAAATGATGGGGTTTAACTGTATTTAATGTGTTTTTCATTCGCAGGTGCTCTTAGCATTAACCACATTTCGGGTGCCCTTCTTGGGAATTAAATTTGGACAGTCACGGCTGTACAGAAGGTAATGTTCGTTTTCATCTTTCAATGTCTTTTTAAAATGGAAATTTGGACTGTCTATGGTAGCTACTTTAAAAAGTTTGAAGCCAGTTATTGATTGTTGCTCAATTGGAAGGTGTGGTGCTGAGATTTGGGTAAGTGTAAGAGACCAAGGGCAGAAGTTGGAGTGGAATGGAGATGGAAGCAACAGATAAACATAGAAAATAGGTGCAGGAGGAGGCCATTCGGCCCTTCGAGCCAGCACCGCCATTCATTGTGAGCATGCTGATCGTCCCCTATCAATAACCCGTGCCTGCCTTCTCCCTATATCCCTTGACTCCACTAGCTCCTAGAGCTCTGTCTAACTCTCTCTTAAATCCATCCAGTGACTTGGCCTCCACTGCCCTCTGTGGCAGGGAATTCCATAAATTCACAACTCGCTGGGTGAAAAAGTTTTTTCTCACCTCAGTCTTAAATGACCTCCCCTCCTAATAACTAGGAGTTCAGATCACCCTTGGTGCAGATTGAATAGTGCTGTTCCCAAAAGGGTTTGCCTGATCTGCGTTCAGTATCCCCACTGTAGAGGATGCAGTTTAGTTAGGCTGTTGAGTCACTTTTTGGATAGTTGACACAGCGTGACAATTTCTTCCGGAATAGCATGACATTTTAACTATTAACTGTATTCCTGTTTCAAACCTGTATTTTCTAAACATTAATGGCTACCCATTTGCTGGGATTTTGATATAATCGTGGCTCTAAATTGAGTCGAATAGATTTTGCTTTAATTTAATTACCTGTTCTTCGGGTAGTTAAAATTAAAAAATAACATTAAAAGTAAAATTAAGATCTTGGCAGATTGTGTCCAGGATGTGACAAGAGTAGGAAAAGAAAAGAAAAGGTGCCACAGACTAGTTCACCTGATGTATCAAATTGCTGGAATCTATCATTAAGGATGTGCTAACATGGAATCCAGTTGCTGTAATGTATTTGGATTTTTAAAACAAAGTACCAAGCAAGAATGTTTGCGGCTCAGTAAAGGATTGCAGGCTGTGTATGGGCATGGGCAGTGAATCTGTGGAAGAGCAGTCAGGATACAAGGGTTATTGTTAGACTGGCAGACTCACTAGGATGTTGCAACATTTACAATTTGTCAATATAATCAAGATGAAAATGTGCAGGATATGCATGTTTGCTCACGGTGCAGTGAAGGACTGAGCTGTGAGAATTTGCAAGTTGGCAGAGTGAGGGCAAGAGAGGGATTAACAGGGCCAGACTATGGGAGTCTGTTTCCAACCAGCTAGTGCACCCACCCTTCTCAGGAGAGGGGCTCCAGCACTTATAAATGGGAGATATTTTTAATGGAGAGTCTTTAGTGTCATTCATTAATCCCAACATAACAATCATCCACTACCTGGAATATGCTTTAGGACATGGAATCCCAGGAATTGGGGATGAGGTGACCAGGAGGCACTAGATCAGCTCCATCTTGGGAGACAGTGGATCGGGCGTAAGGGTGACATGGCCTACATCTGCATTTCTTAATTTCCATTGTTGATGTTCTAGGACACGATGTGGGTGCAATATGTTAATTAAGGCATTTTTAATAGTTATTTACTTTATATTTAGCGTCACATACTTTAAATTTCTTTCAGCGATAATTACGGGAAGAACTTCTCTGATATTACAAAATACATCAACAATACTTTCATTCGCACTGAATTTGGAATTGCTATTGGTCCTGAAAACTCTGGAAAGGTAAATTCCTCTTGCTTGCTAGATCCATTCGTAAAGACTGGCGACTGGAAGTTCTGGGTTACCCCTCCTTGAGATAATGTATGGAGAAATCACCCAGTCTTGCCTTTTAGAGTCATAGAGAGAGGGCAGCACAGTGGCACAGCAGTAGAGTTGCTGCCTAACAGCACCAGAGACCCAGGTTCAATCCTGTCTCCAGGTGCTGTCTGTACGGAGTTTGTCCATTCTCTCTGTGACCACATGGGTTTACATCCGGGTGGAAACCTCCAGTTTCCTCTCACATTCCACATTGAATAAATTGGGATTTCAATTAGATGCACATCTGTCCACAGGCATTCAGTTGATTTGAAACGTCTTTGTGAAGATGGTATATATCAACTTGCTTTTGTAAATGTGTGGCTATTGGTTAAACCTCGTACTCAGAAGCACGTTGTTAATGTGGATCTCTCAGAACTCGGTGGCAAAGCACAGAACGGGACTTTTGACCCACAGAGTCCACGCTGGCCACAGAGTCATTGCTTATTCTAATCCTATTTTATCCTATTTTAATTTTCCTCTCACATCCAGGAATTGTCCTTGAGATTCTACCACTCGCCCACATACAATGGGCAATATACCCTTTTGGGAGCATGCTGAGAAAAGCCACGTGGCTGCAGGGATAATGGTCATTCTATAGTGACTGCATGTGGTCATGCCCATTCCATAGGGACAGCACTAAGGTCATAAGGAATAGGAGTAGAATTAGGCCATTCGGCCCATCAAGTCTACTCCGTCATTCGATCATGGCTGGTCCATCTCTCCTAACCCCATTCTCCTGCTTGCTCCCCATAACCTCTGACACTATTCTTTACTATTCAAGAACCTTATCTATCTCTGCCATAAAAATATCCACTGACTTGGCCTCCACCACTTTCTGTGGCAGAATTCCACAGATTCACCACCCTCTGACTAAATACATTTCTCCTCATCTCCTTCCTAAAAGAACGTCCTTTAATTCTGAGGCCTCTCAACTCTGGTCCTAGACTCTCCCACTAGTGGAAACATCACACTAGAGTTGGGATTGAACCAGAGCTGTGAAGCAGCAGCTTTATCTGCCCCAGTGTACCTCCCATACTGTGAGAGGATTGACAAAATAACTTGACAACATGGCCTGCATTTCAAATGTGACTTTAAGTGTGTTCTTTACAGGTGATCCTTACAGCTGATGTGTCTGGAAAGAGCAGTGGAGGAAGAATATTCAGATCAAGTGACTTAGGAAAGAATTTTATCCCCACAAACCTTCCTTTCCACCCACTGTTGCAAATCCTTTATCATTCAACGGATTCAGAACATCTGCTGGCATTAAGCATATACGTAAGTGACCTGAAGCGAAAATGGTTGTTAATTGTTTAGGAAACACTTTTCAATTTCCAGTTAAGGCTTCACTGAATAAGAGATACATTATTGTTTCATACATGAAAAACAGGTACATTTAGTATTTGTACATTGGCAGTATACTTAAATTCTGTGCTATACAAAACAGTCACAGCCACCCTGTACCCAAAAAGGTACAGTGGTGCAGTGGCAGAGTTGCTACCTAAGAATGCTCGAGACCTGAGTTTGATCGTATGGAGTTTTTACATTCTCCCTGTGACCACGTGGGTTTTTACCCGGGTGCTTCTGTTTCCTCCAAAGACGAAAAGGTTTGTAGTTTAATTGGATTTAATAAAAATTGTAAATTGTCCCAAGTACATAGGATAGCGTTCGAGACCATACTGATCGCTGGCCAGTATGGACTCAGTGGGCCAAAGGGCCTGTTTTTGCTTGATATCTTTAAAGTTAAAGTAGTCCCTTCTCAAATCCTATAATCTCATGAAATGGCTTTGGCATTTATTTCTCCAGTGATGCAGCCTGGCCCGCTGAGTTAGTCCAGCACTTTGTCCTTTTGGTTGTGATCTGCAGCTCCTTGCGTTCACAGTTTGTTATCAACTAAGTTCTCTAGAATTTAGGAGATTGAGAGGGGATCTTATAGAAACTTACAAAATTCTTAAGGGGTTGGACAGGCTAGATGCAGGAAGATTGTTCCCGATGTTGGGGAAGTCCAGGACAAGGGGTCACAGCTTAAGGATAAGGGGGAAATCATTTAAAACCGAGACGAGGAGAACTTTTTTCACACAGAGAGTGGTGAATCTCTGGAACTCTCTGCCACAGAGGGTAGTTGAGGCCAGTTCATTGGCTATATTTAAGAGGGAGTTAGATGTGGCCCTTGTGGCCAAGGGGATCAGAGGGTATGGAGAGAAGGCAGGTACGGGATACTGAGTTGGATGATCAGCCATGATCATATTAAATGGCGGTGCAGGCTCGAAGGGCCGAATGGCCTACTCCTGCACCTAATTTCTATGTTTCTATGTTTCTAAGTTTGCATCCAACCTATGCCCTGTTTAAAGACCAGATTTTCTCCCCTTTATCCACCTCTTTGGTTGTCACCGTCAAGAGTAATCTAACATTGATTTATTACTGGAATTGGAGTTGAGCAGAGAGAGGGGGAGGGAAATAAGAAAAGGCCATTGTTTCAGCCAAAAAGTGTTAGGGTTTTCAAATTTAATTTTGTCAGTGTACTGGGAATGTTTAAACAACAAAAACCCTGCCTTTTAAAATGTGCCCTGATGCAGGTTTATACCATTATATAAATAAGAACATTTTAGCATTTAGTTTATTCTTGATACATTGATTTATGCGATTGTGTTTCTGCCTGACTTATTATTCGTGACATTCCAGAACGTGTTGTGGTTTTCCTCTGATTTTGGTGAATCGTGGAAAAAGATTCATGACTTTGTGTGTCTTGTTAAGTGGTAAGTATAACTTGTCTGGTAGTTGTCTTAGTGATGGAGTTTATTTACATTTGCAGTAAATAAGTAGATGCATTTTCATTTAACTTGGCAACATTTTCAAGTATAATATGGTCCAAACTCTCTGTAAAAGTGAAGTGAAAAGACAATTATAATATTTGGAAGTGGACAAAAATGCTGGAGAAACTCAGCGGGTGAGGTAGTGTCTCTGGAGCGAAGGAAATAGGCTATCATTTAGAGGATGGGGAGTTTATAAAGCAGGTCCAAGGAGTTTGTTTGAAGGTCTTAAACCAGTTTGTATTAAGTGGAAGAGATTACATGGGCAGAACTGAAGGTTACTGGTTGAAATATTACAGCAGTAATTCAACGGAGGCGAAGATATAGGGATTTGCAATTTGAGAACGAGGAATTTGAATTTAATTTTTTGAAAGGGAAAAGCAATTTGGGTTTGTTCATCTTTCTTAGTTATTTAGAAACATAGAAACATAGAAATTAGGTGCAGGAGTAGGCCATTCGGCCCTTCGAGCCTGCACCGCCATTCAATATGATCATGGCTGATCATCCAACTCAGTATCCCGTACCTGCCTTCTCTCCATACCCCCTGATCCCTTTAGCCACAAGGGCCACATCTAACTCCATCTTAAATATAGCCAATGAACTGGCCTCAACTGGCTTCAAATAGGGCCGAAACCCAAAGGAAATAGGCAACGTTTCGGGTCGAAACCCGAAGGGTTTCGGGACGAAACGTTGCCTATTTCCTTCGCTCCATAGATGCTGCTGCACCCGCTGAGTTTTTGGCTGTTCATCCAACTCAGTATCCCGTACCTGCCTTCTCTCCATACCCCCTGATCCCTTTAGCCACAAAGGCCACATCTAACTCCCTCTTAAATATAGCCAATGAACTGTGGCCTCAACTACCCTCTGTGGCAGAGAGTTCCAGAGATTCACCACTCTCTGTGTGAAAAACGTTCTTCTCATCTCGGTTTTAAAGGATTTCCCCCTTATCCTTAAGCTGTGACCCCTTGTCCTGGACTTCCCCAACATCGGGAACAATCTTCCTGCATCTAGCCTGTCCAACCCCTTAAGAATTTTGTAAGTTTCTATAAGATCCCCTCTCAATCTCCTAAATTCTAGAGAGTATAAACCAAGTCTATCCAGTATTTATTGCCCATCCTTAAATGGAAGAAAGGCCACTTGAAGTAGCTGGGAATAGTTGGCCTGGCCAGTGGGCTGAGGCAAGTGGCCTTCCATCCATTTAAAGATCAGAGGTGAGGATGTTCTGTTTAAGGTGAGAGGGGCAACATTTAATAGCAACATAAGGAGCGAATGCTTCACTCAAGGTGGTGGGTACAGGGAAACCAGGTTCCAGGGGAGGTCGTTGTGGTAGAAGCATTTAAAAGGATAGGAAAGATTTAGATGTATACGAGCCAAATGAGATTAACTTAGATGTTGCATCTTGGTCAGTATGCACAAGTTGTTTCCGTGTGGTATAATTCTTGTATTGGTGTTTAGCAGGCGGCTTGTGTCATGGCCTAATATTAGTATATTGAGCTATTTCAAAACAATTGGGGAATGATGAATTAGTATTGGCTATGTAAGTTATGAAACTTGGATGTAATGCTATTTGCTCCTTGTCTGACCAGTTAACCTTGTGATCGTTATTAATCTTATCAAAGAAACGCTGTTTGCTATTTGCTGTTGGCAAAGGTAAACTATTGGTATCTGATAATGGGCGTAAGTTCTCCTGTCTATCTGATGTACACGAGGAAAACTAAACCCGTTCCATTTATTAACTATTTAATGACAATGTAAATTAATGTTTCAAACTCAAAGGTTTTACTTCCATTGCTTGATTTAGTTGCAACTTTTAATACCTTTTATTTCTTCTGCTTCAGTAACATTATTTTCATTTGTTTCTTTGTGTTTTTTTCTCCCCCAGGGGACCAAATAATACAATTTTCTTCACTACCCATCTGAATGGATCTTGCAGTAAGTTACCTCCACCATGTCCTTAAATCCCATTTCCTAATACCTCAAGAGGAACTCGTTAATGTTTCCATCCTGCTTCATAGTCCAAGGTGTAAAGTTGATACACGGGTCACATACTCTTTGCTCTTGAATGCTTCTAGGGTATGTTTGTATCTGTTGAGAGTTCGTATGAATGATTAGGATTTAATCATGTCGAGTTAAGCAGCGGTTTGGTATGAGGGTCATGGTTTGAGTTAAATCGTGGTTTGTCTCCATTCTCAAACTAAGCTACCTCCATCAGTCTTTGTGGCAATAAATTGCGTGCTTTGTCTGTGTTTTTTATTTATTTGCTTATCTTTATTATTTTACCGTGGATGTTTCGTTAGCTTTAGAAATGTTTGAATGCTGCACTGACTGGCTGACATTTTAAATTTCGTTGTACATGGCCCATGTTACAATGACAATAAAGAAACTATTCTATTCTATTCTAAATAAAACAGCAAAAATACCGACAAACTTGCAGTACCCTCAAGTTTATTTAAATAGTGTGCAACTTCACAGAAGTGCTTGCCTCTCTTGTTCAGTTTTGTTGGCTGAGTTACCTAGACAACATCCTTGGTGCCACTTTAAAGGGAAATTAAAGGTATCAGTTATTTAAAATGTTGTTGCAAAAATAATCAACTTTTCTGTATATCTCTTTTGCTTCACCTGTCCAAGAATCTCTCGCTTCTTGTGTGCATGGTTACAGTTAACTGCAACGGTCTTTTGACCTGTGGGATCTTCCTGCCTGGAACCGACTGCATCCTTAAGGGCCAGTCCCACTTTTACGACCTCTGCCGAGTTTGCCCTTGACTCACACTCGCAGCATGGTCGTCACGAGGTCGTAGGTAGTTCGTAATAGGTCGTGATGCTAGCCGTAGATACTCGTGGCATCAAGTAGGTCGGGGCGTTTTTCTAACCTGATGAAAAATGTCCACGAGTAAAAAAGGTAATGAATTAGGTCGTGAAAGTGGGACAGGCCCTTCAGCTGATGAGCAAAATAGTTGGCACCTGAATCAATGTATCCATCCGCAATAATGGCATGCATTAATTTTCTTTCACTATACTTGTGAATGCTGATTTTTAGTTGATGTAGCTGTTTTTTAGTTGTTTTCCCATTGTCGTTAGCATTGAGCCTGCTTGCAGAATCACAGTTCAGCATCAAGTCATTTTCTACTCAGCACCAGAGACACACAGTAAGGATTTGGCTTTAAAACACAAGAGATATCTTAACTGGGTGACCAGCTTTTAGTTTGTCATGCAAAACTATTTTTGTTCAAATAAACTGAAGCTGATGCTTGTATTTGTTCCTGCTTTGCAAATTGATGTTGTAAATATTCTAGTAAATTCAACGTGTGCAGTCTGTCTGATAGAGCGGCACGGTGGCGCAGCGGTAGAGTTGCTGCCTCACAGCACCAGAGACCCGGGTTCGATCCCGACTACGGGCGCTGCCTGTACGGAATTTGTACGTTCTCCCCATGACCTGCGTGGGTATTTTTCCAAGATCTTCGGTTTCTTCCCACACTCCAAAGACGTACAGGTTTGTAGGTTAATTGGCTTGATATAAATGTAAATTGTCCCTAGTGTGTGTAGGATAGTGTTAATGTGTGGGGATCACTGGTCGGTGCAGACTCGGCCTGTTTCCGCACTGTATCTAAAAACTAAAAAAAAAACTAATGTCTATGGCAATTTTCTTTGCAGCTGCAAGGGGCTTGTTGGAGCTTAGAAGAACGGATGATTTTGGAAGTACAATCAAGATACTTGCATCAAAAATTTACTCATTTGGACTAGGAGGGTGTTTCCTCTTCGCTTCAGTTATGACAAACAAGGTAAAAATTAATGCAATATTTCCAGACATGTCCCTACCAATATTTAAACCGTTTTTAATTTGGCTTTGAAAGGTTTTATTTTCTCCTCTAGCTGGTTACCTCTTTATTTCTCCCCCCCCCCCCCCCCCCCCCCCCCCCCCCCCCCCCCCCCACCCTCACCAGTATTTCTTCAGAGATGCAAGAACTGTTTATCCACTGCAGTTGTGAACCTTTCTTAGGCTTGGATAATCAAAGTGCAACTTTATGTATATCCATTCATTCTGTAAGCTTTAACTTTAATTCTAGTTCAGATTACTGTTGTCACATGTACTGAGGTACAGAGGTACAGTGTACTGAGGTACAGTGAAATGCTTTATGAATGCATGCTATCCAGTCAGCGAAAATACTATGCATGATTACTATCAAGTCTTCCACAGTGCCCAGATACAGGATAAATGGTATAACGTTTAGTGCGAGGTAATACTTTGAAAGTCTCCAATGAGTTGGATGGGAGATCAAGGCCACAGTCTAGTTGGTGGTTAGATTGTTTGATTTTTCTCATCATTGATAATGAAGATGAGTTTCATTGTTTCTATCATCACACAGGGCAGTCTAAGGGCCCTCCATGTATCCAAGGATATGGGAGACACCTGGAATATGGCGCAGTTGCCGCACGTAAGCGCTGAACAGTTCTACTCCATTCTGGCTGCTAACGATGACATGGTATTTATGCATGTCGACGATCCTGGTGGTAGGTCTCAAGATAATATTCATTCTAAAGCTGTGCTTTAAAAAAACAAAAAAAAACTCTCCCAGAGCTGGTTTGAGATTTTCTCGCATCATCACATTGTTATTGTTAACCATGATACACAACTAACTAACGCGTTGCATTCACTGTTATTTGCCCACCCCATCCAGACACGGGCTTTGGCACCATTTACGCTTCAGATGATCGTGGAATAGTGTATTCGAAATCTCTTGAGAGACACTTGTACACAACGACAGGAGGCGAGACCGATTTCACAAATATTACTTCACTGCGTGGCGTGTACGTTAGTAGCGTGCTAGCGGAAGGTATGTAAAACTTTGTTTACAGGGTTATTGGTGGGCAAGCTAGTATAAAAACATAGAACATAGAAACATAGAGAAATAGGTGCAGGAGTAGGCCATTCGGCCCTTCGAGCCGGCACTGCCATTCAATATGATCATGGCTGATCATCCAAAATCAGTACCCCGTTCCTGCTTTTCCCCCCATATCCCTTGATTCCTTTAGCCATAAGAGCAAAATCTAACTCTCCCTTGAAAACATCCAGTGAATTGACCTCCACTGCCTTCTGTGGCGGAGAATTCCACAGATTCACAACTCTCTGGTATTAATTGTCCTTGATTGCCTTGAACCTCTGCCAACTACAGTCTGATGGGACCCCTACAGCACTATCCTACACCCTTGGGCTATCTTTAATCAGACTTTAATCTTGCGCTAAACACTATTCCATTTATCATGTATCAGTACGTTGTATATGGCTTGAGTGTAATCATATACAGTCTTTCTGCTGACTGGATAGCGCGCAACAAGAAAGGTTTTCACTGTACCTTGGTACACATGACAATAAACTAAACTGGTAGATAGAGGTGAAGGATTTGGATCCCATTACAATGAAGAAAACACATTTAAAAATACCCCCTTCTGTAAAAACGAATATATAAAATTGCATTATATTAAACAAAATTATTTGGAATTACTGTTATGAAATGACATTTGAAATTTGTAGTATTAAACAAGAGGAAGATGACTGAACTTTATTGCCTTCCCTCACAGTGGGAAACGTTGATTCCTGTGTGGGGATGTTTATGTTAAATCCTATCGTGTATTGTGTTCTTGTTATTCATACGGCTGTAGGGCAACTCAAATCTCACTGTACCAATTGGTGCATGTGATAATAAATGTAACTTGAACTTGAAGAGATTTGTTGGCAGGGTGGTATAACGTCACCTATCCATGTTCTCCAGCGATGCTGCCTGACCCGCTGAGTTACTCCAGCAGTCTGTGTCATTTTTGATTGGGCTGGTTTTGTGTTTGTTAAGCTGCACTGAGAAGTTGCATAATGGGTTTATTTTTGTTTCCTTCACCATCCTTGCTTCATGTGGAAGGGCTTGAAGGGCCAAATGGCCTATTCCTGCACCTATTGTCAATGGCCTGAACTGCTTTCTGCTTGTTTGCGTTGGGTTGGCCACTAAACTGCACCTTAAACTAAACATTGGGGGCTCTGTGATTTGGCCGAGGGCCAAGGAATACTATTACAGGTTGTATGGAGATGGAAATGTCTATTACTGCCACTTGTCTTGCAATTTAATGTCCCTTCACTGCTGAACCTTGCCACCAGTAGTCATTAGTTTGGGAATCATGTCTAGACTACTAAATACTAAGTTTTCATTTTCTCCTAGATGGTTCTGTTCAGTCTGTCATTACGTTTGACAGAGGCGGAGAGTGGCAGCCCTTGAGAAAACCAGAGGACAGTGACTGTGACTCAACTGCCAAAAATAAGGATGAGGTGAGTATGAGCTGAAGATGTGAGCTGATGTACACACCCCAAAGCCGCCTGTTCTGGATATGGAGTAAATGTTCTGCTGTGCAGAATGTTAATGAAGGGGTTTGAGCTTGATTTGAGCCTTTTTGGGAAGAAGAAAGGAAGGTAACGGGCCCTTCAGCCCACCGAGCCCACACGGGCCATCGATCAAGTTCAAGTGAGTTTATTGTCATTGAGTCCCTGATAGGACAATGACATTCTTGTACAGGCTAGTTCGATATTCTACCATTGTCTCATCCACTCCCTGCACTAATGGGGCAATTTTACAGAGGGCCAATCTACCTGCAACCCCGCACGTCTTTGGGACGTGGGAGGAAACCGGAGCACCCAGAGAAAACCCACACGGTTATGGGGAATTTGCAAACTCCACACAGACAGCACCCAAGGTCAGGTTCAAACCTAGGTCTCTGCCACTTGAAGAATGATAGAACGTACTTTAACACTAACTTCCACTGAGGGTACCAAACATGCTTAACATTAGGAGCTATGCAGCCTTTGGGGTCTGTGCTGATTCCGTGGGGAGCAATCCCATTCCCTCTATCCCTACAATTTATTCTCTTTCTGATCCAATTCCTGAAATATCTTGGAATGTGGAACTAAATGTTTAATTGACTGGACACGCCAAATTTGGGGTACACTGCCCTTTCGGCCCAACTCATCCATGCTGACCCATTTGCCTACCTTTGGCCCATATCCAAAACCTTTCCTATCCATGTACCTGTTATAGTACCTGTTATAGTACCTGTCGCAACTACCTCGTCAGGCAGCTCGTTCCACCCTCTGTGTGGAAGAAGTAGCCCCTTGGGTTCCTATTAAATCTTGCCCCTCTCTCCTTAAACGTATGTCCTCTGCTTCCTAAGTGGTTTTGAGTAATGTGATGCGTTTATACAATATTAAACCTATAAAATTTGGGAACAAAGCTGTGGTAATTGCAAAATTGTTTAAGCTTGCAGCTCTAGATTCATATCCCTGTGGGTCCAGATTCTTAAACTGCACTGCCAAGTGTTGGCATAAATATGTTCATAAGTGATGGGAGCAGAGTTAGGCCATTCAGCCCATCAAGTCTATTCCGTCATTCAATCATGGCTGATAATGAGGGTTAATGAAGGTAGTACATCCATGGATAACAAGGGAAATCAGGGATAGTATCAAAGCGAAGGATGATGCGTACAAATTAGCCAGAAAAAGCAGCATACTGGAGGACTGGGAGAAATTCAAAGACCAGCAGAGGAGGACAAAGGGCTTAATTAGGAAAGGAAAAATAGAATATGAAAGAAAACTGGCAGGGAACATAAAAACTGACTGCAAAAGTTTTTATAGATATGTGAAAAGAAAGAGATTAGTTAAAACAAATGTAGGTCCCTTGCAGTCAGAAACAGGGGAGTTGATCATGGGGAGCAAGGATATGGCGGACCAATTGAATAACTACTTTGGTTCCGTCTTCACTAAGGAAGACATAAATAATTTGCCGGAAATAGCAGGGGACCGCGGGTCAAAGGAGTTGGAGGAATTGAGTGAAATCCAGGTTAGCCGGGAAGTGGTGTTGGGTAAATTGAATGGATTAAAGGCCGATAAATCCCCAGGGCCAGATAGGCTGCATCCCAGAGTACTTAAGGAAGTAGCTCCAGAAATAGTGGATGCATTAGTAATAATCTTTCAAAACTCTTTAGATTCTGGAGTAGTTCCTGAGGATTGGCGGGTAGCAAACGTAACCCCACTTTTTAAGAAGGGAGGGAGAGAGAAAACGGGGAATTACAGACCAGTTAGTCTAACATCGGTAGTGGGGAAACTGCTAGAGTAAGTTATTAAAGATGGGATAGCAGCACATTTGGAAAGTGGTGAAATCATTGGACAAAGTCAGCATGGATTTACGAAAGGTAAATCATGTCTGACGAATCTTATAGAATTTTTCAAGGATGTAATTAGTAGCGTGGATAGGGGAGAACCAGTGGATGTGTTATATCTGGACTTCCAGAAGGCTTTCGACAAGGTCCCACATAAGAAATTAGTATACAAACTTAAAGCACAAGGCATTGGGGTTCAGTATTGATGTGGATAGAGAACTGGCTGGCAAACAGGAAGCAAAGAGTAGGAGTAAACGGGTCCTTTTCACAATGGCAGGCAGTGACTAGTGGGGTACCCCAAGGCTCAGTACTGGGACCCCAGCTATTTACAATATATATTAATGATCTGGATGAGGGAATTGAAGGCAATATCTCCAAGTTTGCGGATGACACTAAGCTGGGGGGCAGTGTTAGCTGTGAGGAGGATGCTAGGAGACTGCAGGGTGACTTGGATAGGCTGGGTGAGTGGGCAAATGTTTGGCAGATGCAGTATAATGTGGATAAATGTGAGGTTATCCATTTTGGTGGCAAAAATAGGAAAGCAGACTATTATCTAAATGGTGGCCGATTGGGAAAGGGGGAGATGCAGCGAGACCTGGGTGTCATGGTACACCAGTCATTGAAGGTAGGCATGCAGGTGCAGCAGGCAGTAAAGAAAGCGAATGGTATGTTAGCTTTCATTGCAAAAGGATTTGAGTATAGGAGCAGAGAGGTTCTACTGCAGTTGTACAGGTCTTGGTGAGACCACACCTGGAGTATTGCGTACAGTTTTTGGTCTCCAAATCTGAGGAAGGACATTATTGCCATAGAGGGAGTGCAGAGACGGTTCACCAGACTGATTCCTGGGATGTCAGGACTGTCTTATGAAGAAAGACTGGATAGACTTGGTTTATACTCTCTAGAATTTAGAAGATTGAGAGGGGATCTTATAGAAACTTACAAAATTCTTAAGGGGTTGGACAGGCTAGATGCAGAAGATTGTTCCCGATGTTAGGGAAGTCCAGGACAAGGGGTCACAGCTTAAGGATAAAGGGGAAATCCTTTAAAACCGAGATGAGCAGAGAGTGGTGAATCTCTGGAACTCTCTGCCACAGAGGGTAGTTGAGGCCAGTTCATTGGCTATATTTAAGAGGGAGTTAGATGTGGCCCTTGTGGCTAAGGGGATCAGGGGGTATGGAGAGAAGGCAGGTACGGGATACTGAGTTGGATGATCAGCCATGATCATATTGAATGGCGGTGCAGGCTCGAAGGGCCGAATGGCCTACTCCTGCACCTAATTTCTATGTTTCTATGTTATGATTTTGCATGGACATTTTCTTCCTCCTCCAATTACTTTAAATCCATGCCCCATAAGTAGAAACATAGAAAATAGGTGCAGGTGTCAAAGTTGGTCTCTAATAAGCAGACAGCAACAAAATTGTTAAAGGTAAACCAAGCCAATCTTTAATCGATTAGTCAGACGGGAGTGGCAAGATCTACATAGAGCACAAACGTTGCTCAGTGCTACTCGGGCTCCACTCACAGAATCAAGGAAAGTCAGTGCAATTATACATTTTCTTATCAGTAAAACACTCCTACCAAGTCTGAATATGGCATGATTGAAAGATTCTATTGCCTTTCAGAATATAGGGGAAAACTGTGTCCAAACCAAGCTCATCCAATAACAAGTTATTGCTTATCTCTGGAGCGTCAGCTATTTTTTCAATCTTGGCATCTTTATGGCCTTGAAAGAAGCACATGTTATAACGCAGGTTTCCATCTCAATGTCATTATTAAAAAGACGACGTCCTCCATATTGGGTTCCATATAATTTACAAAGTCATTCAGACGGCACTGAGCCCTTCTTTTGTTCTACTAGACCATGCTTTTGTAGAAGAATTACTCAATTTTCTAAACTAGATTAGATTTGACTATTAACTCTTTCCCAGAGTTATATCTAACTCTCTCTTGAAAACATCCAGTGAATTGGCCTCCACTGCCTTCTGTGGCAGTGTGTGTTCTGTGTCGCCCCTCTGCTAAGATATATGGTTATTCTGATATTTTCATTTACGTTTTAAATGTTTTTGTGTTGTAGATAGTGCGTGTGGATTCATTATTGAGCAATTCTAATTTTTGTCTTTGATTCTTCAGTGTAGTCTGCATATCCATGCATCCTACAGCATCTCACAGAAACTCAACGTGCCAATGCCTCCGTTGTCTGAACCCAATGCTGTCGGTTTGATCATAGCACACGGTATTAATCTCTTAACCTTACTTATTATCTCAATCAGTTTCTCACTGTAAGCACTAAGATAACTCAAAATTGTTCATTTTATTTTCTGGCAGTTTTCAACACTTCATGTTTTTCTAAGGTAGACACAAAATGCTGGAGTAACTCAGTGGGACAAGCAGTATCTCCAGGGAGAAAGAATCGGGTCAGGACACTTCTTCAGACCGACCCGAAACATCACCCATTCCTTCTCTCCAGAGATGCTGCTTTTCCTGCTGAGTTACTCTAGCATTTTGTGTCTACCTTCGATTTAAACCAGCATCTGCCGATCTTTCCTACTCACTTCAGGTTTTCTCCTTTGATTGAAAGATGCAGCATGGAAACAGGCCCTTCGGCCCACCGCCCAAGCCGACCATCGATCATCCGTTCATGCTAGCTCTACGTTATCCCTCTTTCTCAACCTTTGCTACACTCTAGGGGTACATTTTAGAGGCCAATTAACTTACAAACCCGCACATCTTTGGGATGTGGGAGGAAACTGGAGCACCCGGAGGAAACCTACGGGATCACAGGGAGAACGTGCAAACTCCACACAGACAGCACCCAAGGTCAGGATGGAACCTGGATCTCTGCTGTGAGGCAGCGGCTCTACCCGCTGCCACCCTAAATTGTACATCACTCTATTTTATTTGACTTGCTTATTTTGAATCCTTGCTTTTTTCCCCCCAAATGTCCAGCCACTTTTGAGTCAACATAATGAAAGCTTGTCCCACCCCCTATCATTCTTCCTTTCTGCTCCCGTCCAGCAGAAGGTACAGGAGCTTGAAAGCGTGCACCACCAGACTCAGGAACAGCTTCTTCCCCTCTGCTATCAGGCTTCTGAACGGTCCTTCCATAAGCTAGGGTACTGTCCGATTCACCTCTACCCCATTGTGGACATTGGACTTTGTCTGTGGAACTGATGCGCTACAATGCTGGGAACTATATTCTACACTCTGTATCTCTGTATCTTCCCCTTTATTCTACCTATTGTGCCCGTTTGACCATTGTATTTATGTGTAGTATTACCTGAACTGATTAGATAGCATGCAAAACAAAGCTTTTCACTGTACCTCGGTACACGTGACAACAATCAAGCTAACTTCATAGCTTATAGTCCAACGTGATCAAATATACAACTGAGCAGCAAGCGAGTCTGTGCTCAACCCTGGCAGGAGCATCATCTGCTATTTTCACAATCAAAGGTAGACGCTGCTGCACCCGCTGAGTTTCTCCAGCAGTTTTGTCTACCTTCGATTTTCCAGCATCTGCAGTTCCTTCTTGAACATTTTCACAATCAGTGTCCTGAGATTAATGGCAATTGGCTTGCCACTGTTTCTAAAGTTTATAACTTTGTTGTGGAATTGTCTTCTGAAAGGGGACCATCAACCATGATCACAGTGAATGGCGGTGCTGGCTCGAAGGGCCGAATGGCCTCCTCCTGCACCTATTTTCTATGTTTCTATGAAATCGAATACTTACATTGTGCAGCTTTGATGCTCCATGAGGTAGATGCTGGGTAAAAATAATATTAATATCATGAAGTTGAGGAAAACCCAGGTGTTGTAGAGCATCTTGCTAACATCTGTAGTTTGAATGCAATTAAATACTTTTATTCAAACTTTGACAATAGCAAAAAACAGATTTTCTCGAACACCAGTGTAAAAATGTTGGACATTTTTTAAAGCTGCTCCTTGCAGTATAGGAGATGGCAATGTTTCCAAATTTGAGCAACAACGTGTTTGTTATTAAGAAGGAACTGCAGATGCTGGAACATCGAAGGTAGACAGAAATGCTGGAGAAACTCGGCAGGTGCAGCAGCATCTATGGAGCAAAGGAAATAGGCGACGTTTCTGGACGAAACGTCCCCTATTTCCTTCGCTCCATAGATGCTGCTGCACCCACTGAGTTTCTCCAAGGTGTTTGTTATATTGGACTGTTCTGACCTATCCTGATCTGATCTTTAAAACATGGCTTTTAAATACAAAACTGAAATGTACTTTCTCAGTCAGCTGTTGCTGACATTCCTATTGAGTGAGAGTAAATGTAATGATAGTAAGTCTCCTTATTTATTGATGTAGCAACAAAGACAGTAGAACTGGAGTGGCTTGTACACCATTCCCAGCGATGTGGAATTGTATCACAGGGAGATAAGTGTGCAGGTTTTACTCTCGCAGCGGTTGTAAGTTGTGTTTTGTCGTTTCCAGGGAGTGTTGGGGATGCCATCTCGGTATTGGTCCCAGACGTGTACGTGTCTGATGATGGTGGCTACTCTTGGTTTAAGGCTCTAAAGGGACCCCATTACTACGCCATTCTGGACTCTGGGGGCTTGATAGTTGCCGTGGAGCACACTGTATACAAAGGTGTTGATGAAATAAAGTAAGTATTAGTGCTTGATAACTCACACCCCTGTGTTTGCGGAATTATTTCATCGTCAAACCCTCGCATGGCTTGCTCAGTGCCGGAGGCTAGAAGTGTTATTCCTCCAAGTAGCATTTGCGTTTTTGCTCCTGTTGGAATATTCCTGGCATTTAGTTGCTATTGTAGGCTTGTCGGCACAATTTGAAGAGGAAAATCTTCCCCCGGGTGCTTTTCCCCAGCAAATCCCTCCTGTCCAGTGCTCTGGGTGTGACTGAGTGAGTACCAAGCACTTCAGTAATGAAAGGTCCATGCAGTTTAAGGGTGAAGGGAGTTTATCGAGGGCAACCTGAATTGTTCAGTTGGAGGTAATAAACAAGTTTGTCTCGCTGCAGTAGCTTGTCCACCATCATGTAGAGAACAATTTATTGTCGAGTGTAAAAGATTAAGAATAAGTAAAGGGGGCCAGTGGGTTAGTTATGTGTGATGCATTTAAACTAAACACTCCTATAACTTTAGGTAGACAAAAATGGTGGAGGAACTCAGCGGGTGCAGCAGCATCTGTGGAGTGAAGGAAATAGGCAACGTTTCGGGCCGAAACCCTTCCGGGTTTCGGCCCGAAACGTTGCCTATTTCCAGAAGGGTTTTGGGCCGAAACTTTGCCTATTTCCTTCGCTCCATAGATGCTGCTGCACCCGCTGTGTTTCTCCGGCATTTTTGTCTCCCTTCGATTTTCCAGCACCTGCAGTTCCTTCTTAAACACTCCTATAACTTTCCTTGTTTATCTCCCCCCCCCCCAAAACATTAATCTCTCAAGCCCTGTAATGCTGTTTGCCCATTGCTTTCTTCAATCGTAGTTATAGACAATAGGTGCAGGAGTAGAGGCCATTGGGCCCTTCGAGCCAGCACCGCCATTCAATGTGATCATGGCTGATCATCCCCAATCAGTACCCCGTTCCTGCCTTCTCCCCATATCCCCTGATCTTGAACGTTACCGCGGTCTGTTTGATTGGTATCCAATTGGTATGACGGAGACTAAGACTTGCCTCCATCACAGTGAGGATGTGCTTGGTGAACTCACTGTGGTGGATGTTTAATTTGTGTTTATTGTATGTTTTGTTTTTATTGGTTCTGTGACTGCAGGCAACATAATTTTGTTCAGACCGAAAGGTCAGAATGACAATAAAGGAATCTAAATCTCTAAATCTAAACACAGTAGGGTCATCAGTTAAGATGATGCCCTTTTCACTTGCGTGAGGCAACCCTTTGCGGTTTGCTCGCTCCATTGCTTTGGCTCAAGATTCCACCATCTCATGCCTTTTGAGCATCGTTCCCTTATAACAAATGCGGTAAACAATCTCTCCTGAATTTGCATGTTTCATAAGTTTCTTTTGATTCCTAGGTTTTCAATTGATGAAGGCCAGTGCTGGTATTCCTATCAGTTCACCAAGCAACCAATTGTCTTCACTGGCCTTGCATCAGAACCAGGAGCTAAGTCAATGAACGTCAGCATCTGGGGATATGTGGACCTCATCATTACACAATACTGGGTATCTTTCACCATCGACTTTGAAGAGCTCCTTACAAGAGATTGTAAGTTCAGATTCCATTAGACGTAGAATCAGTACCAGTTGATTAAAATATCTTGACAGCTATTAAAGTGCTAGAGTAACTCAACGGTTCAGGCAGCATCTCTGGAGAAAAAGGATGGGTGACGTTTTGGGTCCGAATCCTTCTTCAGACTCGGGTGGATGCTACAACCCAAAATCTATCAGCAAAATATCAGTCTGAAGAAGAATTCCGACCAGAAACGTCACCTATCCATGTTCTCCAGAGATGCTGTCTGACCCGCTGAGTTACTCCTGCACTTGGTGTCTATCTTCAGTATAAACAAGCATCTGCAGTTCCTTCCTACACATCGCTGACAGCTGTCACATTTGGCCTGTTTTGTTTTTGCTGAATTTCGGTTGAAGTGGCAGCAGGTACTTGAAGGTTTGCGGGCTGGAGCTGCAAAACCGACATTTGCTTATTTTGATAGCTTAGCCCAGGATCTAGAATGAAGGTTTCTCGTTATGGTCCTGATGTTTTCCATTTGCTGTGGAGAAAAGTTACTTGAACCATTCGGGGATTTGATTTTGGGAACTGTGCAGTGTTTGTCTCAATGAAGTAAAAGCTAAAGGTGGATGGCAGAATCCCAAATCTACCCTGTAAAAGATGTAGGAAGTCAGTAACCAGACTCTCACTGACCCAGTCTACCCCAGCACAAACACGTGCAGAGTGGTTTATTAACCTACACATCTCTCCTCTGGTTTGTGTAGGAAAGAACTGCAGATGTTGGTTTAAATCAAAGGTAGACACAAAATGCTGGAGGAACTCAGCGGGACAGGCAGAGTTCAGGCTGAAGAAGGGTCCCACCCCGAAACATCGCCCATTCCTTCTCTCCAGAGATGCTGCCTATCCCGCTGTGTCCCCTGATTCCACAGCTGTCCTGTAACCTGATGCATTGGCACACTTTGGATGCCCCCACGCATTCATTCTCCACCTTCCACCACCATCCTGAACACACGACCCAGTCTGGGCCAACCTTCCAACTTGTCTGCTTAAGCCTCCTCACCAATGGTTGCCTTCACCCTCAAGCTTTATGGCTGTCCTCTCTGATGCTGGATTAGAAGTTTCAGGTACAGGGAGAAGTTGGGTAGATTTTCTCTGTAACATTGGACTTTGAGGGGAGACTGGCAAGAGGCATATAAAAGGCATAGATAGGGTAGACAGTCAAAACCTTTTCTCCAGGATAGGCAATAGACAATAGGTGCAGGAGTTTGGCCATTTAGCCCTTTAAGCCAGCGCCGCCATTCAATGTGATCATGGCTGATCATCCCCAATCAGTACCCCGTTCTTGCCTTCTCCCCATATCCCATGACTCCGCTATTTATAAGAGGCCTATCTAACTCTCTCTTGAAAGCATCCAGAGAACCTGCCCCCACCGCCCATGGCAGAGAATTCCACAGACTCACCACTCTCTGTGAGAAAAATTGTTTCCTCGTCTCTGTTCTAAATGGCTTACTCCTTATTCTTAAACTGTGGCCCCTGGTTCTGGACTCCCCCAACATCGGGAACATGTTTCCTGCCTCTAGCGTGTCTAAGCCCTTAACAATCTCTTCTAATAGACAACTTGTTCCCCAGATCCTGTATTTGTACACTGGATGCCGTGATTTGTAATCACGTATAGTCTTTACACTGGATAATACTCAACATACAAGCTTTTCACTGTACCTCCGTACACGTAACAATAATAAACAAAGCTCATAGATGTCCAACACTAGAGGGCGTAGCTATAAGGTGAGAGGGGGACAGTTTAATGGAGATGTACGGGGCAACAGAGTTCTGGGGACCTGGAAGCCACATTTATGCTAAGGAGAAATGTTTAGTGCTATCTACATGTGGTCCTTAGCAAAACCACAGGTCATCGTTTTGAGAGAAACAATAAAAGATTTAGAGAGAGTTTGATGAATTGGATGGTTGGTATCTGGAAAGCTGCCTGGGTGAGAGGACAAGGCAGAGACTCACTGTATTGAACTAGTTTTGTTGAGCAGTTGAAATGCCACCCCACAGAAGGCTACAGGACGAGAGCTGGGATTTGTATAGGTGAGTGTTCTATGAAGGGCCAAGTTCCCCTCTCATTCTGTAAACACTTGCTTCCCGTTCCCCAGGTTCTGATGATGACTACATCCAATGGCTTGCTCATTCCAGTAACGTTAACGACCCTAACGATGGCTGCATGTTGGGTTACAAGGAGAAATTCCGTCGCTTGAGGAAGTCCTCCATCTGCCGCAACGGGCACGACTATGTCGTCAACAAGCAGCCCAATGTCTGTCTCTGCACCCTGGGCGACTATCTGTGGTAGGTTGCTGCTGCTGCTGCTGCCGCCTATCGTATGGTTCAAGTTCAATCCATTGATCATCAAAATGGAAAGAGTGCAGAGAAGATTTACAAAGATGTTGCCAGGACTCGAGGGTCTGTACTGTAGGGAGAGGTAGGGCAGAATAGGACGGAGTGCAGGAGGTTACGGGATGATCTTATAGAGTAGTATAAAATACTGAGGGGAATTGATAGGGTGAATGCCCACGGTCTTTTACCCAGGTAGGGCAATGAAGAACCAGAGGACATAGATTGAAGGTGAAGAGGTGAAAATGTAATAGGTATCTGAGAGGTAACCTTTTCACTCAGAGGGTGGTCAATATATGGAACAAACTGCCAGAGGAGGTAGTTGAGGCAGGTATTATAAAGACACTTGGACAGGTACATGGATAGGAAAGGGGTAGAGATCTGTGGGGAAAATAGGACCAGCTTAGATGGGGCATCTTGGTTGGTATGGGCGAGTTGGGCTGAAGGGTCTGTTGATGTACTGTATGACTTTATGACTGTGATCCATTCTAAGATTAAATAAGTAGCAGATAGGAAATCAACAAACTATGACCAAATATCTAGAAACCTGTGAAGTATCTTGTGTTGGGCAGGAAATGTCCATTCCTGGTTGGGTTCCAACATGTCGTTCTATTCAGCTTCAAAAGCCTCGAGTCCCCTAGCAGTAGCTGTTGATGAGTGTTAAGGTTTTACATGAATAAATTGTCCAGGAACAGATGTGTTACTTGAGTTTGTTACCTTTTTTCCCTCTCCAGTGATTTTGGATACTATCGAAAGGAGAATAGTCTGGAATGCATAGAACAGTCGGATCTACGAGGCCACGACCTGGAGTTCTGCTTACAAGGAAAGAAAGAAATATTGAAGACCAATGGGTAATGAGTGTAACCAAAATTATACAGACGGACAGTATACACCTATGTGAACATTACCCCTCTACTGAACAAGCACAATGTGAGAGTAAGGGCACATAAATCAAACTTAAAACAGCGATTAGTGTGATCCAGATTGGCTCCATTTATATTTTAGTTTTAATTTAGTTTAGAGATTTGGCACGGTAACAGGCCCTTCGGCCCATCGAGTCGGCGCCGACCAGCGATCTCTGCACATTGACACTAACCTGCACAAACTAGGGACAATTTTACATTTGTACCAAGTCGATTAACCTACGAACCTGTACGTATTTGGAGTGTGGGAGGAAACCAAAGATCTCGGAGATAACCCACGCAGGTCACGGGAAGAAGGAATAAACTCCCTACAGACAAGCACCAGTAGTCGGGAATGGAACCCGGGTCTCTGGCGCTGTAAGGCGGTATCTCTAACACTAGGCCACTGTGCTGCTCCCATACATAGTTGACTTTATTGTCACCTGTACTACGGTACAGTGAAAAGCTTTTTGTTGCGTGCTAACTAGTAGAAAGATTACAATCGAGCCATCCACAGTGCACAGATTCAAGATAAAGTATAAACTTTAGTGCAAGGTAAAGTCTGATTAAAGATAGTCCGATGGTCTTCAATGAGGCGACTGATCTGAGAGGCGATTAAGAAGATCATAGTTAAAGTAAGAAATGCTGCAGTTGGAGTAGAGGTTTACACGAGTGGAGCAATTGTAGTGAGTGATTGCGGCTCCACTTTTAGGACCAGCGTGCAGAGACTCACCTAGCTTGGGTGCCATCTTTGTTCTTGTCCTGGGTGTCTGATCAGATGAGAGAGGGTGATTTTCAGTGAGGCTTGGGCTTAGCGTGCGTTGATTTCTAGGTCGATAGCATAGTTGCTGCCATACTGTAGCAAGGCCATCAGACAGCCAAGCCCGGTGATTTGTATGCCAAAGGCCATTGTAATTACATACTGGAAATACCAAGGTAATCCAGCGGTTTACTGTAGTTTAAGCAATTAGTTCACAGAGGCACTGTCAGAATACAAGTTCCCAGCCTCCGCACACTGACTGGCTGTTCTCTGGAATGCCGGAGGTTGTGGAGTCCCCTGATAAAGCATGAGAAGCACGGATAGGGTAGATAGAACCTTTTTCACAGGACGGCAGAATCAAATCCTGGAGGGCATGGGTTTAAGGTGAAAACATGTAAATTAACCTTTCCGTTGTAATTAGACAAGCACATTATTCTAAAAATGTGTAAATCAGGCGCGTGTAAAACACAAGGTGCTTGTATATTTGAGATCTTCATGTCGACCATGAACTCTTTTTGAGCAGTTTGACATAAAATGATGTGTTAATTAAATGGATGCTCAGAATTAAAGGACGTTCCTTTAGGAAGGAGATGAGGAGGAATTTCTTTAGACGGTGGTGAATCTGTGGAATTCTTTGCCACAGACGGCTGTAGAGGCTAAGTCTGGATATTTTTAAGGCAGAGAGAGGTAGATTTTTGATTAGTACGAGTGTGGGGTTATGGGGAGAAGGCAGGAGAATGGGGTTAGGAGAGAGGCAGGGAGAGATAGATCAGCCATGATTGAATGGCGGAGTAGATTTGAAGGGCCAAATGGGCTAATGCTGCTCCTATCACTTATGATATGATCTTAATTTTTCCGGCTTGTCCATGAACTAAAGACCAGTTTCCGTGTTTAATTTATTCAATATTCCCACTAAATCTTTCCAGACCGTTATAAAGGTTGACAGTTGCAAAAATCTTGTCATTTAGATACCGGAAGATTCCTGGAGACCAGTGTTCCGGAGGCGTGAAAGTGGATCGCACTGTGAAAGATATCAGCAAGAAGTGTGTCAGTAACTTGATCGAACCGATGGAACTGGTAAGTGCCGCTTGAACCGTACAATGTACACAAAGACAAACAACATGGTGACTTCTTGGAGGGAAGCAGAAATGGCCATTTTTCTTGGATGATCAATATCTTGTTAAAATACACACCGGTAATACATCCCCAGTTACTGGTTTTTAATATTGTGGCTGAAGAAAGTGCTAATGAAATTGCCAACAGCCACATGGTCAGGCTGTAAAATGGATAGCAGGAGTCACAGATTGACGTGGGATTGTGTGGAAAGGAAATGGGTCCAATTTAATGGAGTTGTATAACACTGAGGCCTACACTGTGCTTTCCCCTGGCATTGAAGTTTTTATCAAACCTTTCCATCAGTTAGAGCCGTTGAGGATTGGCACTTACCACGGATAGGTACAGAGTGCTGGAGTAACTCAGCGGGTCAGGCAGCATCTGTGGAGAACGTTTCGGGTCCTGAAACGTCACTCATCCTTTTTCTCCAGAGATGCTGCCTGCCCCACTCAGTTACTCCAGCACTTTGTGTCTGTTGTAAACCAGCATCTGTAGTTCCTTGTGTCAACATGGCGTATGATTTGGTTGCAGTGACATTTCTTTCATTGGAGGAACCGAGATAGTCGATTCTTTTTATCTCTGCCAATTAATTATTGGTATTGATCTGTTATCGTCATATGTATCAAGACATGGTGAAAAACTTTGCCTGCAATCCAGTGAAATTGTACCATATGTGAGTACAGTCGAGACACACACGAGTACAACAGGTGGTGCAAAGAGAAAATAGTTTTAACCGCGGTAGAGAAGGTTCAGATTAAAACAAGCACGTGGTTGGCTGGAATATTGAGGCATCACCTGAGCTTATCACGGAACCGTTCAATAGCCTGATAACAGCGGGGATAAATGTGGTGATGTGAACTTTCAAATGTTTGTATCTTCTGTCCAATGGGAGAGGTGAGAAGAGCATGTGAATTGTGTGTCTCGACCCAAAATGTCCCCCATCCCTTCTCTCCAGAGATGCTGACTGTCCCGCTGAGTTACTCCAACTTTTTGTGTGTATCTTGGGTGAAAGTGGTCCTTGGTTATGTTGGCAGCTCACCCAAGGCAGGGTGAAGTGTACAGAGTCGTCGCTGCGATGCTGCAGAGGGAAGCTTGAGTGTGAGATGTGATGAATCCCGCTGGGATGCTTTGGTGCTTCTGTAGAATTCGGTAAAAGATGTTGAAAACTTCTTCAAGTTCTACAGACACAAAAAGCTGGAGTAACTCAGCGGGACAGGCAGCATCTCTGGAGAGAAGGAATGGGTCTAGACCCTTCCTCAGACACGTCACTTGCTCTTCTCCCCTCTTCACTTCATTTGAGTCTGAAGAAGGGCCTCGCCCGAAACATCACCCATTCCTTCTCTCCAGAGATGCTGCCTGTCCCCCTGAGTTACTCCAGCTTTATGTGTTTATAGAAGGTGAGGAAGTTCAGCTTGTTTTCAACAACTATTACCGACTTCCACAGAAGCACCAAAGCATCCTACCGGGATTCATCTTCCATTCATCTTTGTGTCTATCTACGGTTTAAATTGTATTGTATTGTATTCAAATTTATTGTCATTGTCTCAATTTGAGACAACGAAATGAATTTCCCTTACAGGCAGTATCATAAAAAAAAAAAAAAATCACACAATAAATAAATAAATAATAAATGAATAATAAAACATATTAAAAATAAAATTGAAATTGAATTAAAAAAAACAAAAAAAACTGCATAAACCAACATCTGCAGTTCGTTCCGACATACTTCATCTTCTAAATGCTTTTTTTTTGGCTGCGGTCTGATGTTATAAGTACTTATTGCTGGGACTTTGTTAAAATATTTGGTTTTAATACAATTTCCTTTAATTTCAGCTCGATGCACACAGCACTAGCTCTCTGCCAATCATTGTCACGGTTATAGCATTTTTGCTGATTCTGATCATCGTTGGAGTGGTCGTCATTAAGAAATATGTATGTGGTGGACGGTACGTACACTTGTTTTAATGGGCTTTTTTATTTATAGTTAAATATTAGAAAACAGTTAATTTTCCACTTGGGCCGTTATCCAGTTTGTAACTGATTTTAATAAAAAAGGACCTTGATGCTGGTTTAAAGCAAAGAAAGACACAACATGCTGGAGTAACTCAGCGGATTAACCAGCAGCTGTGGAGAAATTGGATGATCTAATTTACTGATTAAAATGACCTGCTGAGTTACTCCAGCATTTTTATCTATCTTTTGTAACTGATTTTGATGAGGAATAAGAACAATGCAAGATTTTCTCAGTGGGTGGGAGAACAGATGCAATGTACAATGTTTTTCAAAGAAATTACCATTTTTCATCGATATATCTCCCTCGGGCTTTATATTTCACTCTTCTCTCATTACCTTTGATCCAATTTTCTTCTCTAGTCTTTGTCTACCCATCTGCCAATTAAGTGCCCCTCACCTGTAACCACCTATCACTCACCAGGCTTTGTCCCATCTCAACCTCTCTTCCAGCTTTCTCCCTCCCTGCTACAATCAGTCTGAAGATGGGTTCCTACCTGGCCCAAAACGTCACCTATCCATGTTCGTCAGTGAAGCTGCCTGACCCACTGAGTTACTCCAGCACCCTGTGAAACGTCACCTATCCATGTTCTCCACAGATGCTGCCTGACCCGCTGAGTTACTCCAGCACTCTGTGAAACGTCACCTATCCATGTTCTCCACAGATGCTGCCTGACCCACTGAGTTATGGTGCAGCAGCATCTATGGAGCTAAGGAAATAGGCAACGTTTCGGGCCGAAACCCTTCTGGAAATAGGCAACGTTTCGGGCCGAAACCCTTCCGGGTTTCGGCCCGAAACGTTACCTATTTCCTTAGCTCCATAGATGCTGCTGCACCCGCTGAGTTACTCCAGCACTCTGTGAAACGTCACCTATCCAAGTTCTCCACAGATGCTGCCTGACCTGCTGAGTTACTCCAGCACTCTGTGAAACGTCACCTATCCAAGTTCTCCACAGATGCTGCCTGACCTGCTGAGTTACTCCAGCACTCTGTGAAACGTCACCTATCCATGTTCTCCACAGATGCTGCCTGACCCGCTGAGTTACTCCAGCACTCTGTGAAACGCCACCTATCCATGTTCTCCACATATGCTGCCTGACCCGCTGAGTTACTCCAGCACTTTTTGTGTTCTTTTAAAACACATAATTGAATTATACTTTGGTTATAAATTTGCACATTGTTTGGGATTTATGTTAGTGCACATGTTCTACTCGTGGCTTGTCTCTAAGGTGTAACTTTTGGGGGTTTTCAGCATATTTGCAATCGTGTAAATGAGATGTTTTTTTAAGTTAAAGCGTGGGTTCAAATGCTGCTGCGCTGGTCACCTGGAACAATTGTTAACTTAGGGTCTGGCTTCATTTCCTTTGTCTTGATAGGAAGAACAAATAGAAAGAAACATTGAAGATTTTAGATACCTCATCTGTTGCACTGGTTTCAGTAAGGCTGTCACTTAGCATTAATATCCAGCCATCTTCCTTTGGTAGTGTAAATCTAGTCAGACTGAAATACAGGTCACACTGGGTACTTGCATAGGTGGAGTTTAACATTGCCATTACTTTGAATCTCATTGGGCAGATTCTATATTGGCACTTAAATCTAAACGGAGTGAAAGCAGAAGAACTATTTATCGGGGAAATTCAGCAAATGATAAAATGCAAATGAGGTCCATTTTCTCCATTGGGAACATTTTACATGCTCCTTGGAATTCTGCAGTCTTAAGTCATTTACAGCGTGCTATCCTTCATAGATGGCAGTTAATAAATACATTTTACAAATGATAATTTATTAATTGGCTGTTAATTAATAAATGTTCATCCATTTTTCTCGCCCGTTTCCAGTTTGCATAATTTGCGAAATCTTGGGGAAAATAATTTGAGGAAAAATGATTTTCTTCCTGCACTCTGATGCAATGGAAATCCTTGAAATCTGTATTTTACTTCAATGGTTCAATTCAGTGGTTGTTTACATGCATACAGTTCAGTAATACATACACAGGCACAGTCATGCTCATGTACAAGTGTGTGAGAGTAATGGTTATAGCCTGAAGCTTTATTCCCTGACACTGTAAATGGATCGATTGTAATCATATGTAAGAAGGAACTGCAGATGCTGGATTAAACCAAAGATAGACACTGAAGTCTCCCATTCCTTCTCTCCAGAGATGCTGCCTGTCCCGCTGAGTTACTCCAGCTTTTTGTGTCTGTCCTCGATTGTAATCATGTATTGTCTTTCCACCGACTGGTTAGCACACAGCAAAATCTTTTCACTGTACCTCGGTACACGTGACAATAAACTAAACTGAACTGAACTGAAAATACACATGAACTGAGAGACCCAACAGATACCCAAGATTTAATTAAAATTCTTCCTAAAATAGTTCCCATTCCACAAATATTTTTTCTGAGGCTTGTTCTCATTATTTGAGGATGCTGGAGGGCTCGTTTCTTCTTGCACACTTTCTTTAATCAACGTGGATTTCATGTGTAAAACTAATAACCATGTGTGACTAGCTATACTTTCTCAACATTGGTTTTAATGTTTCAGATTTTTGGTGCATCGGTACTCGGTCCTACAGCGGCAGGTGGAGGCAACTGCTGATGATGAACTGGACACATCTGTACCCGTCAATAAACCAGAGTTCCACGATGACTCCGACGAGGCAAGTCTAATATAGTTTAGTCTGAAGTTTGTCCCAAGCAACTCTACAATTTGTTGCTGCCTCATTTTCCTCTTGCTTGGATTGATGGCACTTTTGTATACAAAGAAAAAATAGTATCAGGACCTCAGGCATTTGAGAAATTAGTCGACCTAGACACTTCATGAGTTTGTTCTGCATGGAAACAGGCCCTTTGGCCCAACTTGCCCATGACAACCAAGATGCCCCATCTACACGAGTCCCACCTGTGGCCCATATCTCTAAACCATGCATATCCATGTGCCTCTCATAGAGGTACAGCGTGGAAACAGGCCTTTCGGCCCTAATTGGCCAACATGTCCCAGCTACACTAGTCCAACCTGCCTGTGTTTGACCCATATCCCTCCAAACCTGTCCTATCCAATGCATTTTAAATGTTGTTGTATCACTTGCCTCAACTATCCCCTCTGGCAATGTGTTTTTTTTTTTAAGATTCTCATATGCAAATGAAATGTTAAAAAAATTGCTTGGATTAGAAAAACGTTATCATTTGTAATTTGAAAGTACTTTGTTGCATAGTGACTTTTAATTAAAAATCACCGCTTTTTCTCTGGAAACCCAAACTTGTTTCTCTTTACAGGATCTTCTGGAGTAGAAAATAATATTTTTGAAGTTACGATGATGCTGCTCTTGCCGTACGAACATCACCGTAGTTCTTCGAGATGTTGCTGCCTCTACCCGACCTTCCCTGAAGACTAAATTCTAGTTTGAGTGCAGGCGCTGGTGATGTGACGATGTTTTAATGATCGTGGTGTTTCTACATCTGCGATCACATGAGACTATATTGTATCCTGGTTTACTGGAATTGCTTTAGATAGCCTTGTTCTGAGGAGGAGGAGTGAGAGGTGAGAAGAGATTGTGCTGACCAGAGGGGTCTCTTTTTTTTCTTAACGAGGGGGAAACTTTTGTTTGTGATTTTTGGATTTCTTTTTTTTTGAGCTTTAAAAAAAATCTTGCTTCTGGGTACATAATGCTCTAATGAACATATTTTTATATGACTGCCGTTCTTGACAAAAGACTGCACTAACTTTATTTTGTGCTGAGACTAATTGTGTCGCAGGTTTAATGAATAGAAAAGTATTTGTAGACCGATGCAAATAGTGCAACGTGAAAAGTGCCACTGACTCCAGAGCCCAGATACACTTCCATGCTGGCGTTTCAAAAGCAGCATTGCTGCTGCGCTTCTCCCAAAACTACTCCATGTCACCTAACTTTTCTTTATTGGTCCGGGAATCTATCTTGTTTTACACGTTTAATTAGGCAACTTGAGTCCTGAAAGGCAGTGTTCAAATAGGAACTCTCTTATAGAGATATTACTCTGTGTACAAGGACTAAATTAGAGATGCACAAACTGGCACATACAGTGCCCACCATAATGTTTGCGACAAAGACCCATCATTTATTTATTTGCCTCTGTACAATTTGAGATTTGTAATAGAAAAATTCACAATTGGTTAAAGTGCACATTGTCAGATTTTAATAAAGGCCATTTTTATACATTTTGGTTTCACCATGTAGAAATTACAGCTGTGTTTATACATAGTCCCTACATTTCAGGGCACCATAATGTTTGTGACACGGCAATGTAATGCGAATAAAAGTAGTCATATTTAGTATTTTGTTGCATATCCTTTGCATGCAATGACTGCTTGAAGTCTGCGATTCATGGACATCACCAGTTGCTGGGTGTCTTCTCTGGTGATGCTCTGCCAGGCCTGTATTGCAGCCATCTTTAGCTTATGCTTGTTTTGGGGGCTAGTCCCCTTCAGTTTTCTCTTCAGCATATAAAAGGCATGCTCAATTGAGTTCAGATCGGGTGATTGACTTGGCCACTCAAGAATTGACCATTTTTTAGCTTTGAAAAACTTCTTTGTTGCTTTAGCAGTATGTTTGGGATCATTGTCATGCTGTAGAATGAACCGGCAGCCAATGCGTTTTGAGGCATTTGTTTGAACTTGAGCAGATAGGATGTGTCTATACACTTCAGAATTCATTATGCTACTACCATCAGCAGTTGTATCATCAATGAAGATAAGTGAGTCAGTACCTTCAGCAGCCATACATGCCCAGGCCATAACACCCCCACCACCGTATTTCACAGATGAGGTGGTATGCTTTGGATCTTGGGCAGTTCCTTCTCTCCTCCATACTTTGCTCTTGCCATCACTCTGATATAAGTTAATCTTCATCTCATCTGTCCACAAGACCTTTTTCCAGAACTGTAGTTGCTCTTTCAGGTACTTCTTGGCAAACTATAACCTGCCCATCCTATTTTTTTGCAGCTAACCAGTGGTTTGCATCTTGCAATGTAGCTTTTGTATTTTTGTTCATGAAGTCTTCTGTGGACAGTGTGATAACGTTCCTTTACTTAAAAACAGACAACACACAATGGGTTAGGTAAACCAACTCGAGCGTTACTGAATCATCCTCATCGGAAGTGTCGGGGATACACCAGTCAAGTAAGCAACAGACACTCGACTTCCCCGAGCCACCGCTTCAATGAACATTATACTGTGTGTCACTTAGTCATATTCCAAAGCCATTAGTCATGGTCACAAGATGCAGCCAATATATATCACTTCAGGACCAGTCTGAGCTTGCCTCTTTATCAGTTGGTACTTTCCCACTAGAGAAAGCCTGCTTAAGAAGAAATACAAAGCTACAAAATAGTCCCTTAATGTATCTATTATATATTTAAAGCAGGTGGTCATTGACAAATCCACACCTGAAGAGTGTTTCTGATTTGTCGTAAAAGTGTTTGGGGATTTTTCTTTATTATAGTAAAGAAGTTACACCAGTGCTCTCTTTCTTCTTAATGATGTTCCAAACAATTGATTTTCGTAAGCCTAATGTTTGGCTGATGTCTCTAACAGTTTTATTCTTGTTTCTCAGTCTCATAATGGCTTATTTGACTTTCATTGGCACAACTTTGGTCCTCATGTTGATAAACAGCAATAAAAGTTTCTAAAGGTGATGGAAAGACTGGAGGAAGGACTAGGCGCTGAGAGCTCTCTTATACCTGCATTAAGGAGGCAATTAAACACACTTGAACAATTACAAATGCCTGTGAAGTCATGTGTCCCAAACATTATGGTGCCCTGAAATGGGGTGGTCTATGTATAAACACTGCTGTAAATTCTACATGGTGAAACCAAAATGTATAAAAATGGCCTTTAATAAAATCTGACAATGTGCACTTTAACCACATGTGATTTTTTTTTTCTATTACAAATCTGAAGTTGTGGAGTACAGAGGCAAGTAAATAAATGATGGGTCTTTGTCCCAAACATTATGGAGGGCACTGTAGATGGGAATTGTATTAAATGAGATGTACTGTTGATTTGGGAGTTAATTCACCACTAAAGTGTTATGGGTCATGAGCCCTGACGACACAGCTAATGTGAGTATTTTCACATTTAGAATAAATCCTAATCAATTGGCGAATGTGATTTAATTTTTAATTAAACTTCAATGCTTGTGTCCTGGCCTGCTATACTTTTTCTGTTTTTTTTTTTTTGTTTTTTTTTCATTGCTGCTATTAAAAAAAAGGCATATTTAAAAAGTGAATACAATAAATTAACATTGAATAAATTAACATCTGATTCATCCCCAGAGTACCTTTTTTTGTCATTCCATTAAGAGCTTCGATCATTTCAGCTGACGGTTTGTCTTCCACCAGTTCATTGGCGAATTAGGAAGCGACGTAAAATTGCTGTGCTCGTGTCTTGTAGGATATTGCATCTCCGTGTTATTCGTTTTCAGAAGTGGCACATTATTTGAGTGTGGACATTCTGTTGCTGGGCTTTAGTCCATGGCTATTCGTTTATTTGTCGATAACATTTTGTGCTTTCACTTTTTAAATTCAAAGGCTTATGTTCCTTTTTATAATCTGCAGAGTTTCTTTTTGCTTTTTAAATATTGGATTTTTTCCCCCCGTGTTTTGCAGCTCTTGTGAAATGTTCTAGAGAAAAAGTAACAAAAGATATGTCTCTGAATTGATATTGTGATATATTTAACGCATACCTTTCATGAGACAAGTAAATGCTCTCATTGTACATGCAGTTAGATGAGCTGACAAAGGCTGTGATCATTTTTGAGTACAGTCACTTTTGATTCTGCTTCAAGTGCTATTTTGGCCCCAATGTAGCCATTCCGTTGAAAGGAATGTGTTTACATCCTAAATCAATAAACAATAGGTGCAGAAGTAGGCCATTCGGCCCTTCAAGCCAGCACCGCCATTCACTGTGATCATGGCCGATCATCCACAATCAGTACCCCGTTCCTGCCTTCTCCCCATATCCCCTGACTCCGCTATATAAACATTATATTGTTTTAGATCTGAATAATTTGCCAGGAGAAATATGTGCATGCCAACTTTCACAGGTTAATTATTTATATTAGGGTAGATTTTGTGCATAATGCTTTTTTATGATCCCTATTTCACCTTTGACTACAATGGGCAAAGTGCTAGAAGCCATGACATTAAATGTGTTTGCTTACGTTGTGAACAGCCTTCAATTGAAATAGAACTGTCTGTACTCGTTAATGCATTCAAGCAGTCTCTTGGAGATACAGAAACACATAAACTTTGTTTTATTCCAATTGACAAACTCTCAATTGTAAAACCATGAATCCATATTTAAAGGGATCTTGATCGTTATATCTGTGGGTTTTTTTAATTGAATGAAAAGGATGTTTAGTTAAATCTCTGCTTTTAATCATCCAATATTATTGGAAGAATGAATTGGTTAGTGGAAGGCGATATCACTGTCTATGATGGCTCTCTATCGCTGCTGTTCTGTTTTATACAGCTGTGCATCTTTGTTTCAAAAACCGATCCTGTTTTCTGAACATGTTCTGATATCATGGCATGAATCTGTTGTATCCATCCTACTGTTGGAGCTACAGTAGGTGGATGTTTTAACTTTAGAGATACAGTGTGGAAACAGGCCCTTCGGCCCACCAAGTCCGCACTGACCAACGTTCCCCGCACATTAACACTATCCTACACACACACAATGGGACAATTTACACTTATACCAAGTATACAAACCCCAAGCTAATTAACCTGCACATTTGGAGTATGGGAGGAATCTGAAGATCTTGGAGAAAACCCACTCTGTCACGGGGGTAACGTACAAACTCTGCACAGACAGTCCCGTAGTCGGGATTGTCCCGGGTCTGGTGCTGCAAGCGCTGTAAGGCAGCAACTCTACCGTTGTGCCAGATGAAAGAATGGATCGACTGGGCTTATATTTACTAGAATTTAGAAGGATGAGAGGGGATCTTATAGAAACATATAAAATTCTTAAGGGATTGAACAGGCTATGTTCCCGATGTTGGGGAGTCCGGAACCAGGGGCCACATTTTAAGAATAAGAGGAAGGCCATTTAGGACTGAGATGAGGAAAAATGTTTTCACCCAGAGTGTTGTGAATCTGTGGAATTCTCTGCCACAGAAGGGAGTGGAGTTAAATTTAGCTTGAATGACTGACTCCTGCACCTATTTTCTGTTTTCCATGTGCCACCCTCAAGCAGTTTTGGATATAAACCATATCTGAAAGCAAGTCAAAGTGGGATGTTATTGGCCTAAATGGATGTACATAAATCATTGTTAATTTACCTGTTGGTAGGAGGTTCTCCCCATTTGTATACGCTGCCTGCCATCTAGAGTGTTTGTACACTTGGGTTAAGCAAGGGTGTGTAGAATGGGTGCTGTGTGTATGGAATTTGTACATTCTCCCTGTGACCTTGTGGGTTTTCCCCGGGTGCTCCAGTATCTCCTCACACTGTAAATACAGGTTTATAGGTTAAGTGGCTTGGGTAAAAATTGTAAATTGTCCCCAGTGTGTAGGTTGGTGCTAGTGTGTAGAGATTGCTGGACAGCACGGACGCAGTGGGCCGAAGGGCCTATTTCCGCATTGTATCACTAAACTAAACATCTAAGCTAAACTAAACTTACTGAACTGCAAGATGGTCTTTACTTTGACTTGGTTAACCATCTATAGACGTGGAAAACAATTTTGTGTTACCGGGGAGAGCACTTGCAACGTTTTGTTATCGTGCTTGAGTTTTTTTTTCTCTCTGCCTTTGTGCTTTTTTCCATCCCAGCTATGGGGATTGAGGGAACAATCAGGAACACATCGCGGAAACAGCCCCCTCTGCCCACCGAGTCCACGCCAACTTGCGATTCCCACACACTAACACTATCCTATGCAATTCGGGGCAATTTATAATTTTTATTTTACCAAAACCAGTTAACCTACAATCTCTGGAATGTGGAAGGAAAAGCAGAGATCCTGGAGAAAACCCACATGGTCACAGGGAGAATGTACAAACTCCGTACAGACAGCACCCATGTTCGGGATCGAACCCAGGTCCCTGGCGCTGTGAAGAAGTAACTCTATCTGTAGATGATGTTTTCAAAAGAGAAACTTGTAGGCAATTTTCGAACAGTGCATGACTTTATTATACTTATAAAGAAATGCGAGTGATTTACTACTTGGATTCTGTAGATCCATTCATGCTGGGAAGCAGATATTTACTTAAACAAATTGGGTTAATTCTTTGAGAAGTTCAGACACATTTCACTACCTAATATTATCGCAGAAATAAGTGTTAGCACAGGTAAATTGCACAAGAATACTTCCTGTTTGGGTCTCAAATTATTTCCCAATTAACATGTCGCAGGCAAAGGTAAAAGTGCCAAATATTGCAAATGTCTCGATAATTAGTATTAATGATGGAGCAATGTTTGGGTACCTTAAAGTCTGAATACAGCCCTCACGGCCACTTCCTATTGACTTTGCTGTACTAAATATCAAAGTTGAGATTGTAATTCTAAGATTTGAATGTAAGTACTGTCTGCAAAGTATTTCAGGAGTGGTGTGTGAAATAAAAACAGGAAGAGGAGAAAACCTCCACAGAGTTTCACATCCCTTCCCTCAGCTGCAAGCTTGAGCCACAGTTGCACAATATAGATACACGCCCTTCAAAGAGTCATAGTCACACAGCATGGAAACACCAACTTTTGTCCACACTGACCAAGATGCCCCATCAACACTAGTCCCACCTGCCCCTGTTTGGCCCACACCCCTCTAAACCTTTCCTATCCTTGTACTTGTGTCTTTTAAATGCCATTACGGTACTTGCTTCAACTACCTCCTCCGGTAGCTCATTTTTCTCACAGAGAGTGGTGAGTCTGTGGAATTCTCTGCCTCAGAGGGCGGTGGAGGCAGGTTCTCTGGATACTTTCAAGAGAGAGCTAGATAGGGCTCTGAAAGATAGCGGAGTCGGGATATGGGGAGAAGGCAGGAACGAGGTACTGATTGGGGATGATCAGCCATGATCACATTGAATGGCGGTGCTGGCTGGAAGGGCCGAATGGCCTACTCCTGCACCTATTGTCTCATTCCATATACACACCAAAGTTACCTCTCAGGTTCCTATTAAATCTTTCCCCTCTCGCCCTAAACCTATGTCCTCTGGTTCTCGAATCCCCTACTCTGGGCAAAAGATTCTGTGGCTCTATTCCCTTCATGACTATAGGACCACCACGTCCTCCTGCGCTCCATGGAATAAAGCCTTAGCTTGATCGACCTCTTCCTATAGCTCAAGCGCTCAAGTCCTGCCAATATCTTTGTGCATTTTCTCCGTACTTTCTCCAGCTTAACATCTTTCCTACAGCATGTCCCATCACATCCATGCCCACCTTTTTGATCATTGACATTAGTCCTATCTGCCTGCATTGGGTTCATATCTCCATCTCCTTAAGCACCTGTCTAAATGTATATAATAATTCTATCTAACCTTGCCACCACCTCTGTGGCAAGTTCCAGATATCCCACTTTATATATTTCATTTTAAAAGCAAAAAAACTCCTCAGATCCACTTTAAACTCCCTCCTCTCAACCTAAACCTACCCCTTGTTCTTGATGCCCTGTGATAGACAGTTCCAACATTTCATGCACATGTACCTCTGTATCTCTCTAATAATGCTTTTCTTTGGAGTTGTGCCTCTCCTTGTTCCCCCCCCGCCCGCACTAAAATCTACCATTTAACAACAGCTATATATCCATCATCCCACAAACATGTCCCGGTCTCCTTAGAATCTTACTGTTAACCTCCTCACACTTCCCTCTGCTTCCATCAACAGATTTATAAACCAATCTGTACCCCAACTTCATAAGTAGAGCAGCAGGTTTGAATCGCTGCCTCACAGCGCCAGAGACCCAGGTTCGTTCCTGACCTCGGCTTATGTCTGTTTGGAGTCTGCACCTTCTCTCCACGACCGCGCGGGTTTCCTTCAGGTGCTCTGGTTTCCTCCCACGTCCAAAACGAAGGTTCCAAAGGTCTTTTATTGTCACGTGTACCAATTAAGGTAGTGATATTCGCGTGCTTGCGTGCGTGCGCGTTTTCAGGTAAATTGCCTTCCGTATATTGCTCCTAGTGTGTAGGATGAGACGGTGAGCTAACATAGAACTAGTGTGTGAACAGGTGCATAGATTTGGTCGGCAGAAGGGCCTCTTTCCATGCTGTATATCAATTTTTATAGTGTATTCTGCTATAATATTATCAGTGATGGTGGTGCTGCCATCTTACTCCAAACTCCAGCAGAAGCTGCTTTCCCCTAGACTATATTCTCTGAGTGTAAATATATCTTGCTCATAAATAGAGCCTCTCCTTGTTCCTGATTTGCAGCTATCGGTGATACACATGATGTGGGGGGGGGGGGGGGGGGGGGGGGGGGGGGGGGGGGACAGGAACTGCCGGGTGTGGTAGTGGAGGCACAGACGATAGTGATAGGATTAGATATGATAGCAACCTTTTCACGTAGAGGATGGTGGGTTTATGGACTTATGCCACCATAAGCTGTCAGAGGGTGTAGTTGAGGTATGTGCAGACATGATAGTGGCATAGGTTCATGTGACAGGTGCAGAATTAGGCCATTTGGCCCATCGTCTACTCTGCTGTTCAATCACAGCTGATCTACCTTTCCCTCTCCCTCTCAACCCCGTTCTCCTGCCTTCACGCCATAACCCCCGGCACCCGTACAAATCAAGAATCTATCTACCTCTGCCTTTAGGAATATCCATTGACATGGCCTCCACAGCTGTGTGTGGCAATGAGTTCACCACCCTCCGATTCAAGAAATTCCTCCTCATCTTTCTAAAGCCACGTCCTTTTATTCTGAGGCTGTGACCTCTGTCCCTAGACTCTCCCACTAGTGGAAACATCCTCTCCACATTCACTCCATCCAGGCATTGGAAGGGTTTCAGATCGGTAAACGGATAGGCAGAGGCGATTAGTTTAACTTGGCGTCATGTTTGGCATGGACATTGTGGGCCGAAGGGCCTGTTCCTGTGCTGTACTGTTCTATGTTGTTATCTCTGCAGACTGCTGCATTCCCCCTTGTAAAATCCAGCGGCCCAAAGGGGGAGGATAGGAGAGTTGAAGGTGAGAAAGATTGACCAGGATGTGATATCAGCTGGGTCATGAATTGTAGAAAGGGGTTAAGCAGCATCTCTGGAGGAAAAGGATGGTGACGTTTGGGACCGGGACCCTTCTTCAGACTTAAACATCCAGTCTGAAACTTTCAATCTAAAGAAGGGTCCCGACCCGATACATTCTTCTCCAGGGATGCTGCCTGACCCACTGAGTTACTCAAGCACTTTGTGTCTATCTTTGGTATAAACCAGCATCTGCAGTTCCTTTCAACACACTCATGAGTTGTAGAATTGTACAACATAGAACCAGGCCCTTCAGCCCATCAAGAGGTACTACCAGTTCACACTAATCCCATTCATCTTCTCCATATAATTTCCATCTGCTCCCTGCAGATTCTACACGGATTTTCCACCCAAGTGGTCATGGTTCATAAAACATATAAAATTATAAAAGGACTGGACAAGCTAGATGCAGGAAAAAATGTTCCCAATGTTGGGGGACTCCAGAACCAGGGGCCACAGGCTAAGAATAAAGGGGAAGACATTTAAAACTGAGATGAGAAAAAAAAATGTCACCCAGAGAGTTATGAATTTGTGAAATTCTCTGCCACAGAGGGCAGTGCAGGCCAATTCACTGGATGAATTTAAAAGAGAATTAAATAGAGCTCTAGGGGCTAGTGGAATCAAGGGATATGGGGAGAAGGCAGGCACGGGTTACTGATTGTGGATGATCACAATGAATGGCGGTGCTGGCTCGAAGGGCCCAATGGCCTCCTCCTGCACCTATTTTCGATGTTTCTATGTAACACTCTTACCTGCTTTATTGGCTAAGAATACTGAACAAATCCTCACCAGATTTGGTTAAGAAAGAACTGCAGATGCTGGTAAAATCAAAGGTAGACACAAAATGCTGTAAAAACTCAGCGGGTGAGGCAGCATCTATGGAAAGAAGGTAGGGTCTCGACCTGAAACATCGACAATTCCTTCTCTCCATAGATGCTGCCTCACCCGCTGAGTTTCTCCAGCATTTTGTGTCTACCCTCACCAGATTTGGAGTAAGCTTTGACTTTATTAAATGCGGAGAAGAATTTTCAATTTGACATTCATTGCAATTTTGATCATTCACTAATCAAAACTGAGCTGGAGTTTGTGCTGTCTTTAATTCCCCGACTGGACAGTGAAGTAGCAACAACCTGTAGTTGAAGGAACTGCAGGTGACAGGGAAACGGGGTACAAATGATAATTGTTGTACATTCTATCTTCCACCAAGTTTGGGGGAAGCTCAGGTTTGTGGGGCAAAGTCCTGAGACGGTGGCTGCAGCTGGACTCGTGATTTTATTGATGATTCGATGAGGTGGGAAGTGGGAAAAATCAAACGGATATCTGGTTGGTAAGTTGGAGATTAACCTGCAATCTTGTGCATTGGCCAATTGCAGCACTTGCAGGCATCGTAGAACACCAGGCCGGTTGGACAATCTCTCCAGAAGGTTTGGTGCCTTGCGCATATGTAGAACTTTGACTTGTTGTGTCGGTCACTGTAAAAACCATCGGGTTTAGAGCTGCACCAGTCTGATTGCCTAATGTCCTTAAATTGGGGCCATGTACAACATTTGCACTCCTCGCCAAAGACCATCTTCTCAGGGCATCTGACGTGAATGGCTGTCTTGGCACAGCGGTAAAACTTGTTTCCATCTGTTGGGTCAAGGTAAACGCCTATTTCTCTATTAGTGCACCACCCAGCATCAACTCCAGCGTTGACAATGGCAAACTCCTTGCTGTCGTCACTAAGGTTAGTGGATCGAGGGTGTTCGGATGGGGATGATGTTGGCATCATAGGTGGGGGTATATACTGCTTTTCACAGCCTGCGAGACAAAAACATGTATTATTACTGATTCAGGGTCAGCTGTCATCCGGCAACTGAACCATCCTCTCACCAACTAAAGAGCGATCCTGACCTCCCATCTATCTCTCGTTTTTCATAATCTCTCATTTCAATTCTCTTGTTTCCCTCTCCCCTGACACTTAGTCAGAAGAAAGGCCTTGACCCGAAACATCACCTATTTCTTTTCTCCATAGATGCTGCCAGACCCGCTGAGTTACTCCAGATTTCTGTGTACCACCATCTATCTCATTGGAGACCCTCCGATTATATTTAATCTGGCTTTACTGGACTTTATCTTGCACTAAACATTATTCCCTTTATCCTGTATCTGCACACTGGATTGCTTGGTTGTAATCATGTATAGTCTTCACTGACTGGTTAGCATGCAATAAAAAGCTTTTCACTGCATCTCAGCACACGTGACAATAAACTAAAGATTCATGACAATGCAATTCAGGAATTACAGTGCCCTCCATAATGTTTGGGACAAAGACCCATCATTTATTTATTTGCCTCTGTACTCCACAATTTGCGATTTATAATAGAAAAAAAAAATCACATGTGGTTAAAGTGCACATTGTCAGATTTTAATAAAGGCCATTTTTATACATTTTGGTTTCACCATGTAGAAATTACAGCTGTGTGTATACATAGTCATCCCATTTCAGGGCACCATAATGTTTGGGACACACCAATGTCATGTAAATGAAGATATTCATGTTTAGTATTTTGTTGCATATCCTATACATGCAATGCCTGCTTGAAGTCTGCGATTCATGGACATCACCAGTTGCTGGGTGTGTTCTCTGGTGATGCACTGCCAGGCCTGTATTGCAGCCATCTTTAGCTAATGCTTGTTTTCGGGGCTAGTCCCCTTCAGTTTTCTCTTCAGCATATAAAAGGCATGCTCAATTGGGTTCAGATCGGGTGATTGACTTGGCCACTCAAGAATTGACCATATTTTAAAAATCTCCTTTGTTGCTTTAGCAGTATGTTTAGGATCATTATCTTACTGTAGAATGAACAGCCAGCCAATGAGTTTTGAGGTATTTGTTTTACACAGAATGTCACTTTATGGAATGCAGCTTTGTATAATACAATGCACAGCATTCTATAATTGCTTTGTCATCACACACCACTGAGTGTTTCTGGCAGTCCCTGTGTTTTTATTGCCTATTATCAATCCTTCTCAATGTATAGTTTAGTTTATTACCACGTGTACCAAGGTGCAGTCTTCTTGTGTGTGGCGTGCACAGCCTAAAGTTGTAGGACAACTTGTTCTATTTGATCGTATTTGATTGTGCACGCCAGGTTGATTGCATTCATCAAAACAGGGCGGGCCACGTGAAGGTTGCCCAAGGTGCGGTGAACAGCTCTCATCTGAACAATGCTGACCTTAGTTTGTCACCTTGGGCTCCATCCAAGGAAAACATTTACTTTAGGTTTATTATTGTCACGTACTGAGGTACAGGTAAAGCTCTCATCTCCCTATATAAAGTGACATTCCATTCAAAGCTTACCTGATCTACCTTCCATAAATCATGTTTAATGTAGGGATACAGTGCAAAACAGGCCCTTCGGCCCACTGAGCCCGTGCTGACCAACGATCACCCTGCACACTATCTCACCCACAACAATTTATAATTTTAGTCAAGGCCAATTAACCCACAAACCTGTACGTCTGGGATGTGGGAGGAAACTGGAGCACCCGGAGAAAACCCACGCAGTTCTGTAGAGACAGCGCCCGAGGTCAGGATTGAACCCGGGTCTCTGGCACTATAAGGCAGCAATTCTACCGCTATGCCACCCAACTTGGATACTGCTGCCTGAGCTGGCAGCTGCCAAGCACTTCCGTTTTGATCTTAAAGGATTATATTGCTACACACATGCATGGTGCCTGCTCAAAGCCTTATGTTTAGCAAATATATTTTAAACCAAAGAGAATTAATGCAAGCTTCAAAATTCATCAGTATGTCCAGTATGTCGTCATCATCATCTTCATCATCTATCTATATATTACTAAAACTCTCATCTTGATTGTTTGTATGCATACGTGCGTGCGTGATATTTAAGAACCCCGCCAAAACAGTACATGATAGCACTACAACTTTTGGCCCACCTTACTCACCATTGTACTGGGATGCAAGTGAAACAAGTTTCGATTGATGGTATATTTTACAAGTTATTGACATTTTAAACTTTACAAAAATCACTTTTTCAAACAACTTTTCCACTTGCCCTGCCCGTCAGCCTCGTTACAATGGTGTTACAATGGCATCCCGAATCTCATTTACGTAAAAAATCGCGATTTTCTAAAAAAAATCAGTTTTATGAGAGGGGAGGAGTGGGATCAGGGGGATAGAGGGAGAGGAGGGGGTAGGAAGGGGAGAGGGCTTCTGGAGGGAGGGAGGGTGTGACTGAGGGTAGGGAGAGGGAGGGGGAGGTGAGGTGAGGAGAAGAGGGGAAAGAAGAAGGCGGGTGAAGAGGAAGGGAAGGAGTGCTGGGGGATGAGGAAATGGAGGAGGATAGGGGCAGGAAGAGGTAATGGAGGAGGGGGGGGAGGGGGTGAGGGGAGGAAGCAGAGGAGGATTGGTGGTGGGTGGGGAGAGGGAGGATGATGGAGGAGGGGAATAGGGGACTGAAGAGGGAGAGTGAGATGCATTCACATTGATCTTATATTTTACAGGTTATTACCATTTTGAACTTTAATAACGTCGCAGTTGTGCTCCCACTTGCCAGCCACGCCGGCGCAGTTGGGGGAGGGTTGCCGTGACTCGCGTCACAGAGGGAGTTGGGGGCTATGGGTGAGTGGTGGAATATTGCGTTGGGGGACAGCATCTGGTCTAGTATCTTATAAACACGGGTTTGGTAAGTACATTAAAAAAACAAATCACCACCCGACCCTCCACCACGGTTAGCCTTTGATCTGAGATGATGATAAATGCTTCACCTGGATTAATCTCGAGCAGCTTGCGTAGCCGGTTTGTCAGGGGCAACACTCCCTGCTTGCAATGGTTGTTTAGATCGTCGAGGTCTACTGTCCACACAAAAGCCCCTCCAAAATTGTTGCTTTTTATCCATTGCACCTACAATCATAAATTAGTAGAGACATATTTATCAATAACATAGAAAATAGGTGCAAGACGAGGCCATTCGGCCCTTCGAGCCAGCACCGCCATTCAAAATGATATTAGCTGATCATCCAGAATCAGTACCCCGTTCCTGCTTTATATCGCAGATATAACGTTTCTATATTTTGTTACACGTCATTAGTCTTTACTCAAATTATATTGTTGTGTTCCAGGTGGCTGGTCCATGGACGGAAACAATAAATATATTACATTCATGTAACCTGGGGTATTGGTGATAGATGGCATAGGTCTAATTTAACAATAACTCTTGCATTTCTTTAGCACCTTTTAGTATAGAGATAGATAGATAGATAGATAGATAGATAGATAGATAGATAGCCTTTTATTGTCATTCAGACCGAAGTCTGAACGAAATTGCAGCAGTCATACAATAAAACAACAATAAACATCTTGAAGGCAGGCCCTTTGGCCCACCAAGTCCATGCCGACCATCGATCACCCAGTCAATATTTCAGTGTCTGCAGTCTCTAGTTTCTCCAAGTGACCTCTAGATCTTTGACACCGAAGGACATGGAACTAGTTTTGTTTTTAGAGATGCAGCATGGAAACAGGCCCTTCGGCCCACCGAGTCTATCATCGATCACCCGTTCACACTAGTTTCCTGTTTTCCCACATTCTCATCCACTCCCTATACACTGGGGCAAATGTACAGAGGGCAATTCACCTACGAACTTGTACGTCTTTGGGATGTGGGAGGAAATCGGAACACCTGGAAATTAACCCACGTGGTCTAGAGGAGAACATGCAAACTCCACAGGACAGTGCACATCGCCAGGATTGAGCCTGGGTCTCTGGCGCTGTCAGCAGCACTACCGCTGAGCGGGATAAAGGGTACAGTCCCAAATCAGACTGGCCCTAAAACACCTTAGGCAGCTTTTCGGACGATGAACCGGGATCGGCTCCAAGGAATGAGATGTGGACCAACACTTTTCATCTACAAACGCACAGCACAAATGCTGCACAAACCACAAAGCCCTTTTCATACGTCAGGACAATTCAACACAATCCTGCTTTGAATCTCTCTGCAACATTGTGGAACTCGTTGCCACAGACGGCTGTGGAGGCCAAATCATTGGGTACTTTCAAGGCGGAGATTGACAAGTTCTTGATTAGTACGGGTGTCGAGGGCTATAGGGAGAAGATAGGTGAATGGGGGTGAGGGGGAAAGAGAGATCAGCCATGATTGAAGGGCTGGGCGATGGGCCGAGCGGCCTCATTCTGCTCCTATCACTGCATATATCTTCAACTTGACTCAATTGAAGAATCTGGGAACAACAAACCGTACTTTGATTTCATAGCTGTCGATGTCATCGTATCCGAGCCAGATCTTCTCCTTGGGCGGCTTGGCTGATTTGTGCTCTTTCACCGCTTCCATTTTAACCTCTTTCAAAAAGTCACAGATCTGCCAAAATGAAAAGATGTGGACATTGTCATCTGATTACATCCAGTGGGTGCATTATGATGATGAGAGGTGTTGAGGACTTGGTGTCCAGAGAGATCTGGTGGCCTTTGGTCATGTATCGCTGAAATTAATGTGTAGGTTTAGAAGTGTTTCAGGTTTCGAGATACACCATGTAAATAGGCCAATGAGTCCACACCGACCAGCGATCACCCGTACACTAGTTCTATATCGCACTGTACAGAGGGCTAATTAACCTACAAATCCACACGTCTTTGGGATGAGGGAGGTATTGCGTACAGTTTTGGTCTCCAAATCTGAGGAAGGACATTATTGCCATAGAGGGAGTGCAGAGAAGAAGGTTCACCAGACTGATTCCTGGGATGTCAGGACTGTCTTATGAAGAAAGACTGGATAGACTTGGTTTATACTCTCTAGAATTTAGGAGATTGAGAGGGGATCTTATAGAAACTTACAAAATTCTTAAGGGGTTGGACAGGGCTAGATGCAGGAAGATTGTTCCCGATGTTGGGAAAGTCCAGGACAAGGGGTCACAGCTTAAGATTAAGGGGGAAATCCCTTAAAACCGAGATGAGGAGAACTTTTTTCACACAGAGAGTGGTGAATCTCTGGAGCTATGAATCTCTGGTATGGAGAGAAGGCAGGTACGGGATACTGAGTTGGATGATCAGCCATGATCATATTGAATGGCGGTGCAGGCTCGAAGGGCCGAATGGCCTACTCCTGCACCTAATTTCTATGTTTCTATGAAACCGGAGCACCCGGAGGGAACCCACACGGGGAGCGTACAAACACCACACAGACAGCAGCCATGGTCTAGATCAAACCCAGGTCTCTCTCTTTGTGAGCTCTACTGTTGTGCCACCCTAGAAAGAGGAGCCACTGTACGATGGACTTGAGCAAAACCCAAAATGCTGGAGGAACTCGTGATTCTGACCTCAGACCGTCAGACTTTGGTCGGGCCGCATGTGGAATATTGCCTATAGTTCTGGTCACCCCCATTACAGGAAGGATGAGGGGGCTTTGGAGACGGTGCAGAGGAGATTTACCAGAGCACTGCCTTGATTAGAGGGCTTCAGCTACAGGGAGAGGTTGGACAAACCTCTGGCTTGTTTCATAAGGTAGCATCTGTGGAGGAACAAATTGGGCCGAATGGCCTATTTCTGTGCAGTATCTCTCTGTGACTCTAACACACCAGGCATCCATTCAGTGCATCAGTAACTCCATTCTCTGTTGGTAACAATGCAGGAAACATGTTCCCAATGTTGGGCGAGTCCAGAACCAGGGGCCACAGTCTTAGAGTAAAGGGGAGGCCATTTAAGACTGAGGTGAGAAAAAACGTTTTCACCCAGAGAGTTGTGAATATGGGGAATTCCATAGGGCAGTAGAGGCCAAGTCACTGGATGGATTTAAGAGAGAGTTAGAGCTCTAGGGGCTAGTGGAATCTAGGGACATGGGGAGAAGGCAGGCACGGGTTATTGATAGGGGACATAGAAACATAGAAAATAGGTGCAGGAGGAGGCCATTCGGCCCTTCGAACCACCACCGCCATTCATTGTGATCATGGCTGATCGCCCCTACCAGGCATGATCACAATGAATGGCGATACTGGCTCGAAGGGCTGAATGGCCTCCTCCTGCACCTATTTTCTATGTTTCTAATGTAAAACAAAGCAACAACTGGCTCATGTTCTCCCTTTGGTCATCTGCCTCCCCCGCCTCCCCCCCCCATTTCCATTTAATTATTGTTGTATCGTCTCTTAATTGACCTCTCCCTCTGGAGATTACTGACCCAGGGATGGCCATGCTACAATATCAGATCATGGTGTACAGTTGAGTACCAGGAGCAATCCTGGCCCCTGGATGGAGACGAGGCAGACGCTGAACAAAGGGCCCAATAGGAAGAACTGGAGGGGGGGGGTCTTACCTTCTGCACCCTCGAGGTCGGCTGTGGGATGTGCCCCCCCCCCCCCCCCCGGGGAACAAAGCTGAAGAGGGTAGACACAGAAATGCTGGAGTCACTCAGCAGGCGATCGCCCATTCCTTCTTTCCAGAAATGCTGAGTGATTTTTGTTTTACCTTTGATTTAAACCAGCATCTGCAGTTCTTTCTTACACAGTGGTGAAGAGGGCCGGGCGAGGAGAGGGACGATGATTCACGGGATGACCGGAATGGAAGCGATGGTTGTAACGGGCCTTTGTGGCCAGCTCAAGCTGGGACGGTAAAATAATGCCTCTTGCATATGGACTTGCTGGGCTGTTGTGTATATTTCTGCACTAGCCTGGTGATAGCCTTGCAGAGCTGGACGCTACTTCTTCATCTTGCGTAGGGCGAGCACAGCCTAAAGTTGTCGGCCAACTTGTTCTATTTGATTGTGCACGCCAGGTTGATTGCATTCGTCGAAACAGGGCAGACCAGGTGAAGGTTGCAATCTCCCACCCCAGAGCTGTACGCAGGAGAGTATTTCACTGGCCCTTGGGACAGGTGATAATGAAGAATCCATTGTAATTACCTCATAGTACGCCCAGTATCCCGGGTCTCTCGAGCTGTTGCCTGGTGGCCCGGGACCGGCAATAGGGATCCCCAGGCTCTGATTGGTTGATTTGAGCGAGAACGTGCGTCCGTACGTTGGGAATCCAATGATCATCTTGTGCGACGGTAACCCGTTGTCTCGCCAGAATTTAGCCGCTGCGTCCTGCAGTGCGAACAAGCGGAAGGACAGGTCACGTTTGTATCAGACGTTGGTGAGACCGCATTTAGAATATTGTGTTCAGCTCTGGGCACCGTGTCATAGGAAAGATGTTGTCAAGCTGGAAAGGGTTCAGAGGAGATTTACGATGATGTTGCCTGGACTAGAAGGTGTGTGCTACAGGGAGAGGTTGAGCAGGGTGGAACTCTATTCCTTGGAGCGCAGGAGGATGCTTTTCACTGTACCTGCAAGGAAGGTTGAGGTGGGGACCTTATTGAAACTTACAGAATAATGAAAGGCCTGGATAGAGTGGATGTGGAGAGGATGTTTCCATTAGGGAGTCTAGGACCAGAGGTCACGGCTCAGAATTAAAGGGCGCTTTTTTAGAAAGGAAGCGAGGAGGAACTTCTTTAGTTAGAGGGTGGTGAATCTGAACTTATAACAATTACAGCACGGAAACGGGCCATCTCGGCCCTACAAGTCCGTGCCGAACAACTTTTTTCCCTTAGTCCCACCTGCCTGCACTCATACCATAACCCTCCATTCCCTTCTCATCCATATGCCTATCCAATTTATTTTTAAATGATACCAACAAACCTGCCTCCACCACTTCCACTGGAAGCTCATTCCACACCGCTACCACTCTCTGAGTAAAGAAGTTCCCCCTCATGTTACCCCTAAACTTCTGTCCCTTAATTCTGAAGTCATGTCCTCTTGTTTGAATCTTCCCTATTCTCAAAGGGAAAAGCTGGTCCACATCAACTCTGTCTATCCCTCTCATCATTTTAAAGATCTCTATCAAGTCCCCCCTTAACCTTCTGCGCTCCAGATAATAAAGACCTAACTTATTCAACCTTTCTCTGTGACTTAGCTGTTGAAACCCATTCTAGTAAATCTCCTCTGTACTCTCTCTATTTTGTTGATATCCTTCCTATAATTGGGCGACCAAAATTGTACACCATACTCCAGATTTGGTCTCACCAATGCCTTGTACAATTTTAACATTACATCCCAGCTTCTATACTCAATGCTCTGATTTATAAAGGCTAGCATACCAAAAGCTTTCTTTACCACCCTATCTATATGAGATTCCACCTTCAAAGAACTATGCACGGTTATTCCCAGATCCCTCTGTTCAACTGTATTCTTCAATTCCCTACCATTTACCATGTACGTCCTATTTTGATTTGTCCTGCCAAGGTGTAGCACCTCACATTTATCAGCATTAAACTCCATCTGCCATCTTTCAGCCCATTTTTCCAAATGGCCTAAATCACTCTGTAGACTTTGGAAATCCTCTTCATTATCCACAACACCCCCTATCTTGATATCATCTGCATACTTACTAATCCAATTTCCCACACCTTCATCCAGATCATTGATGTACATGACAAACAACAAAGGACCCAACACTGATCCCTGAGGCACCCCACTAGTCACCTGCCTCCAACCCGATAAACAGCCATCCACCATTACCCTCTGGCTTCTCCCATTCAGCAATTAGCAATCTGTGGAACTCATTGCCACAGAGGGTTGTGGAGGCCAAGTCAGTGGATATTTTTAAGGCAGAGATAGACAAGTTCTAGAACGGGTGTCAAGGGTTATGGGGAGAAGGCAGGAGAATGGGATTAGGAGGCAGAGATCAGCTATGATTGAATGGTGCAGTGGACTCGATGGGCCAAATGGCCTAATTCAACTCCCATAAGTGGTGAACGTGTCGATAAAGGAAACTGAACTAGCCCCAACTAGTGACGAATGCGGCGTTGGGCAGTGGACACACACGCACCATGTTAAAGAAAGATGACTCGAGCTGCGTGGGCAAACTCCGGTGACCAGTGAACGCGTTCCACGCACCGTGGAAATCGTACGCCATCACGTTGAGAAAGTCCACGTATCTGTGGAAATAACCGCAGGTTTAGAAATCACCGTCAAAAACACAAATACTTGAATTTCCAAGACGTGATTCACACTCTCCACAGCCAGTGAAAGGTCGTCACCACGGGAATACGGGTGGTGAGTCCACGGAACTCAAGGCTGTAGAAGCCAAGACCAAGGATATTTTAAAGGCAGAGATTGGTAGATTCTTGATTAGTACGGGTGTTAGGGGGAGATGTCCTGATCAGATGTATCCGAGGACATTGCGGGAAACTAGATAGGAAATTGCGGGAGCCCTGGTTGAAATTTACGAGGCGTCCTTAAATACAGGAGACGTGCTGGAAGACGGGTGGGTGGCAAATGCTGGGAACTATAGGCTGGTGAGCTTAACATCTGTAGTTAGTGTGTATTCTGAGGGATAGATTATACAGGCATTTGGATGGGCAAGGGCTGATTAGGGACAGTCAGCATGGTTTTGTACGTGGGAGGTCGTGTCTCACAAATCTGATTGAGAAAAGGACGATGATGGCAGAGCTGTAGATGTTGTGTACATGGACTTCAGTAAAGCATTCGACAAGGTTCCGCATGGTAGGCTGCTCTAGAAGGTTAGATCTCATGGGATCCAAGGAGAGATAGCTGAATGGATAGCAAATTGGTTCCATGGAAGGAAGCAGAGGGTGATGGTGGAAGGTTGCATCTCAGACTGGAGGCCTGTGACTAGTGGTGTGCCTCAGGGTTCAGTGCTGGGCCCGTTACTGTTTGTCATCTACATCAATGATTTGGATGAGTACATGCAGGGCAAGATGAGCAAGTTTGCTGATGATACAAGAGTGGGTGGTTTTGCAGATAGTGAAGATGGTTGTGAACGATTGCAGCAGGATCTGGATCGATTGGCCAGGTGGGCGGAGGAATGGTTGATGGAATTTAATACAGAGAAGTGTGAGGTGTTGCATTTTGGGACGTCGAACAAGGGCAGGACCTACACAGTGAATGGTCGGCCTCTGGGTAGTGTTGTAGAGCAGAGGGATCTAGGAGTACAGGTGCATGGTTCCTTGAAGGTGGAGTCGCAGGTAGATAAGGTGGTCAAAAAAGCTTTTGGCACTTTGGCCTTCATCAGTCAGAGTATTGAGTATAGAAGTTGGGAGGTCATGTTACAGTTGTATAAGACGTTGGTGAGACCGCATTTAGAATATTGTGTTCAGTTCTGGGCACCGTGTTATAGGAAAGATGTTGTCAAGCTGGAAAGGGTTCAGAAAAGATTTATGAGGATGTTGCCTGGACTAGATGGTGTGAGCTACAGGGAGAGGGAGTAGGTTGAGTAGGCGGGAGTGCAGGAGGATGAGGGGTGATCTTATAGAGGTGTATAAAATCATGAGAGGAATAGATCGGGTAGATGCACAGAGTCTCTTGCCCAGAGTAGGGGAATCCAGGACCAGAGGACATTGGTTCCAGGTGAAGGGGAAAAAGATTTAATATGAGCGAGGTACTTGTTACCACCACCAATCATTCCTGTGATATCCAACCGTACAAACCGCACCCCCAAACATTCTACCGCTGAAGAAATAATACTCACTGTCCAACTTTAATCATCTCGAAGCCAACATCAAATTTATCTTTACTCGCGGGGAAAGCGGCTGAAAATAGTAGCCTCCGTTTCCCGCTTAGTTTTGTTTCCTCTTGCATGGCTTGTCTCAGTTCCTGCAAAAGAAACCAGCTTTTGGTGTGGAATAATAGAAACATAGAGAACAGGTGCAGGAGGAGGCCATTCAGCCCTTCGGGCCAGCACCGCCATTCAATATGATCATGGCTGATCATCCAAAACCAATACCCTGCTTTTTCCCCATACCCCTTGATTCCGTTAGCCCCAAGGGCTAAATCTAACTCTGTTGAAAACATCCAGTGAATTGGCCTCCACTGCCATCTGTGGCAGAGTTCTGGAGGTAACAGATCTCTGATGTGTTATCTATTCTCATCCAATGTCTTCTACAATCCTCCGCCACTTTCCCATCGAGTGTAGTCACATCAGCAAACTTGGAATGTGACATTCGGCCCTTTTAGGGGAAATGTAGACATAAATGTCGCGGCACGGTGGCGCAGCGGGTAGAGCTGCTGCCTCACAGCGCCAGAGACCCGGGTGCTGTTTGTGTGCAGTTTGTATCTTCTCCCTGTGACCTGTGTGGGTTTTCTCCGGGTGCTCCGGTTTCCTCCCACACTCCAAACATGTACAGGTTTGTAGGTTTCAGTAAAAGTTATAAATTGCCCCTAGTATGTAGAATAGTGTCAGTGATAAGGGATCGCTGGTCGGCACCGACCCGATGGGCCAAAGGGCCGGTATCTCTGAACTAAACTAGTGTATGTGTGTGTTTGACATGTGCGTATCTGTGTACATGTGCTTGTGTGTGTGTGTGTGTGTGTATATCTATACGTGTTTGTGTATCTGTGTGTGTCTATGTATGTGTGTATCTGTGTGTATATAGGTCTGTGTGTCTGCATGTTTCTGTATGTGTGTATGTCTATGTACTTGTTTGTGTGTTTGCATATTTATGTACATGTGTGTGCATGTATATCTCTACACGAGTGTGTACGCATATCTATGTACATGCGTGTGTCCACATATCTATGTACATGCGTGTGCATGTATATCTCTACACGAGTGTGTATGCATATCTATGTACATGCGTGTGTCCACATATCTATGTACATGCGTGTGTATGTATATCTCTACACGAGTGTGTATGCATATCTATGTACATGCGTGTGTCCACATATCTATGTACATGCGTGTGTATGTATATCTCTACACGAGTGTGTATGCATATCTATGTACATGCGTGTGTCCACATATCTATGTACATGCGTGTGTATGTATATCTCTACATGCGTGTGTATGCATATCTATGTACATGCGTGTGCGTGTGTGTGTTGGGTGCCGGGCTTGTGCACGACATTGTGTTTGATATATTTGTTGGTTCCAGTGAAAGATGTCCTAATAATTGAGGCCATTGGCCGTGACGTTGGCCCCGGGATCCATGACACGACCGGATCTTTGCCACGAGAAGGGAAAGGGAGAAATAGAACATATTTCTACCCACCTTTAGTAGAAGTGTGTACCGTTTTTTATCTTCAAAGGAATTTTCTTTGGAGCCGGGATATTCCCAGACGAGGTCCAAGCCGTCAAAGTCGTGCTTCCTGAGGAATCTCGTGGCGGAGTTGATGAAGGTGGCACGGTTTTCCTTGCTGGCCGCGGTGCTGATCAACCTGCCCAGGGTGAAACGAGATGTTTACACTCCTCACACACTCTCCGTTAACCTTCCACATCTGGGACGGTCGGAAGAGATCCCGGTGGAGAGCCCAGCCCTGAGATGGAGTGGATAAACATTGCTAATCTACTTATGGGATGTTATACCATGGGGTGGCATGGTGATGCAGCAGGTAGCACTGCTGCCACCTCACACCTCCAGAGACCCGGGTTCAATCCTGACCTCAGGTGCTGTCTTCGCAGAGTTTGCACGTTCTCCCTGTGACCGTGTGGGTTTCTTCCCGGTGCTCCAGTTTCCTCCCACATCCCAAATAACGTGCAGGGGGAACGTACAAACTCCGTACAGACAGCACTGAAGGCCAGGATCGAACCCGGGTCTCTGGCACTGTGAGGCAGTAACTCTACCGCTGCACCACCATGCTGCCCTTCATTGTATTGTACGGTTATATCTGACCTGTTCTGGGCATCATTCTACACAGAGCTTTCCCCTGAACCTCGGTAATAAAACCAAACCTAAACTTGGTCAAATAAAAAACCGATGCGAAAGGCCGTCACTTTCACCTCGACTGTTGTCCAAGTTGGGACCAAGGCTGGGATGAGGTCTGGACCTGGAGCTGGTCTTTGGTCAACAAGTACGACCAGCTACCACTTTGACCACAACTTCACCAGCTGGGCAACACCAATTTGTCCAACACGATGTCCACACAGACTGCTCTGGGTGCCTGGGGTGGTGCTGGTGATGGCAGGGAGGATAGTTTAAGAAAGGACTGCAGATGCTGGAAAAATCGAAGGCAGACAGAAATGCTGGAGAAACTCAGCGGGTGAGGCAGCGTCTATGGAGCGAAGGAACAGGTGACGTTTCGGGTCGAGACCCTTCTGCAGATAGGTTAGTGGCATTTAAGAGGCGTTTAGCTCGGCATGGAGGGGATGGAGGGGATGGATCACGTGCAGGAAGAGGGGATTTGTTTAACTTGGCATCATGTTCAGCAGGGACATTGTTGGCCCAAGGGCCTGTTCCTTTGCTATTAACACACATTAGACACGACTGTGCTGTCAAATGTTTTTGTGTTCCTTTGTGAGAGAAGGTTGCTGTTTGATGTAATGTTCTCACCTCTATAGGGGCAGGAGATCCTGAAAGATTAATGTGTTGGCAGCAAATGTGTTTGTGTGTTGATGTGCAAAGAACAAGAACATTTCATCCTTTCCACAAGTTATTGTGACCTCCAGTGCTGGCCGTAACGAACATATTAACATTTCTACATGTACAAATCATTCAGCGAAACTAATAGCAATGTAAACTCTCAACCTGAATTATTGATTGAAAGATACATCATAGAAACAGGCCCTTCGGCCCACCAAGTCCGTGCCGACCATCGATCACCCGTTCACACTAGTTCTATGTTATCTCACTTTCTCATCCACTCCCTACACACTAGGGGGCAATTTACAGAGGGGCCGATCAACCTACAAACCCGCACGTCTTTGGGATGTGGGAGGAAACCGGAGCACCCGGAGGAAACCCACACGGTCACAGGGAGAACGTGCAAACTCCACACAGACAGCACCTCAGGTTAGGATTTTAATTTGTTGAGGATTGAAAGAACGTATACATTTGATTCTACACACCACCTCTGAAATGAAACTTGACCAAAGTGGCACAGCAGGTCGAGCCACTGCCTCACAGTGCCAGAGACCCAGGTTCAATCCTGACTTCAGGTGCTGTCTGTGTGGAGTTTGCATGCTCTCCACGTGACCGCGTGTGTTTCCTCCAGGAGCTCCGGTTTCCTCCCACATAACACTCTGACAATGGAGGAGGTCCAGGACAGAAAGGTCAGATTGGGAATGGGAGGGGGAGTTGAAGAGTTGAGCAACCGGGAGATCAGGTTGGTTAAGGCGGTCTGAGCGGAGGTGTTCAGCGAAACGATCGCCGAGCCTGCGCTTGGTCTCGCCGATATACAGGAGTCCACACCTGCAACAGGTGCAGTACATGAGGCTGAAGAAAACATTACCTTTCAGGATTAAATCCTCCAATAGCCAGGAGCGTCCTCAAGTTTGGATTCCTGTCAGTATAACAACATTCATCATGATTAATATCTCATTTTAGTGACCAACATAAACCAAATGTCTCAACCCTGGAATCATCACGGAAACAGGCCCTTCAGCCCAACTTGCCCATGCTGACCAAGTTCCCCCATCTACACTAGACCCATCTATCTATGGTTAGCCCATATCCCCCTAAACCGTGTCTCTCTACATCCCTGTCCAAATGTCTGCAAGTGGTGCTATAGTCCCTGTCTCAACTACCTCCTCTGGCAGCTCGTTCCATGCACCCACCACCCTCAGAGTACAAATGTTGCCCCTCAGGTTCCTATTAAATCTTTCCCCTCTTACATGAAACCTATGTCCCCTGGTTCTTGGTTCCCCCGCTCTGGGTAAAAGACTCTGTTCATTCACCCAATAAATCCCCCTCACGATTTTATAAGATCATCCTTTATCTTCCTGCACTCCAAGGATTAAGGTCGTATCCTGCCCATCCTGTCCCTGTGACTCAGGCCCCTCGAGTCCTGTGCGGCACGGTGGCGCAGCGGGTAGAGCTACTGCCTCACAGCACCAGGGACCCGGGTTCGATCCCGACTACGGGCGCGGTCTGTACGGAGTTTGCACGTTCTCCCCGTGACCTGCGTGGGTTTTTTTCCGAGATTTTCAGTTTCCTCCCACACTCCAAAGACGTGCAGGTTTGTAGATTAATTGGCTTGGTATAAGTGTAGAATTGTCCCCAGTGTGTGTAGGATAGTGCAAGTGTGCGGGGATCGTTGGTCGGCGCGGACTCGATGGGCCGAAGGGCCTGTTTCAGCGCTGTATCTCTAAACTAAACTAAATTTCAATTCCTTGATGGACATGCGCTGGTATCTGGGGACGTGCTCGGCTTGGCTCCTGCTTGTTGGATCTTCATCAGTGGACTGCCAGCTCTCTCTAGTGGCAGGAAGTCCATGATTCCCAGCTGAAGCTTGATGGTGTGGCCAACATTCCTCCCTCCTACCACATACTCACTCAATCCCTGCACTCCAGCACGCCATCCCAATATTCCTGAGCCCACTAAATGTTGCTCTTTCCATTTCACCTCTTCAATAATAGTAAAGTCTAGAAGTGGAATTAGCAAATATACTAGTAATGCTGGTGAACAGTAGTAGAGTTAGTAAATGGATTGGTAATGCTAGTAAGTAAGTAAGTAAGTAGAGAAACTAGTGATGTGGGGGGATAGTAATGATATTAATGCTATTAATTAATTAATAATAGTACTTTGAAAGGTGTTTAAGAAGGAACTGCAGATGCTGGAAAATCAAAGGTAGACAAAAATGCTGGAGTAATTCATCGGGTGAGGCAGCATCTATGGAGCGAAGGAAATAGGCGACGTTTCGGGTCGAGACCCTTCTTCAGACTGATGTGGGAGTGAGGGGTGGGGGGGCGGGAAGAAGAAAGGAAGAGGCGGAGGCAGGAAAGAGGGAGAATGCAGGGACTACCTGAAATTGAAGCAGTCAATGTTCATACCGTTGTGGTGTAAACTGCCCAAGCGAAATATGAGGTGCTGCTCCTCCAATTTATGGTGGGACTCACTCTGGCCATGGAGGATGCCCAGGACAGAAAGGTCGGATTCGGAATGGGGGGGGGAGTTGAAGTGCTGAGCCACCAGGAGATCAGGTTTAAATGACAGACACTGGATGGAAATGGTCAAAAAGAAAGTTGTCAGATTGGCGAGCACTGGAATGTGATTTAGTTGAGTGTGGAGTGGAGCCAACACCAACGTTAACAGGCCCAGGGATCTGATGGTGTCTACAGATAGGGGAGGTGGGGAGAGCAGGCGCTGACTTTCATTGGTGACTCTGGGCCTTGCTGCCACCACTTTGTGGATCCCCATCTCTCTCGTGGCCTTGCCTGCTGTAACTAGAACAAGCCTCCTCATGTCCAACATCAATATTCCAGCCGTCACCATTCACTAAAGACTCAACTGGTCCATCGCGCCAAACCCGTGGCCACAAGGTGGTGCAGCGGGTGGAGCTGCTGCTTCACAGCGCCAGAGACCCGGGTTCGACCCTGACCTCAGGTGCTGTCTGTGTGGAGTTTGCACGTTCTCCCTGTGACCCGCGTGAGTTTCCTCCGAAGGAACGTTTACGAAGGAACTGCAGATGCTGGAAAAATCGAAGGTAGACAAAAATGCTGGAGGAACTCAGCGGGTGCGGCAGCATCTATGACATTTCTCCAGCATTTTTGTCTACCAGGTTTGTAGATGAATTGGCTTTGGTAAAATTGTCCCTGGTGTGTGTAGGATAGTGTGAGTGTACGGGGGAGATTGCTGGTCGGTGCGGACTCGGTGGGTCGCGGGCCTGTTTCAATGCTCTAGCTCCAAACTATGGTAGCTCAGCGCTGACCTACACACGGTTAAATCGGGAAGGGTCATCAATGAGGTCGATGGTAGCTCAGGCCCACTCCGGAGCAGGGAGGGATAATAATTTCTGGCCTTTACAGAATAAAAACAGTACAGGTACCATTCTCCAGTCCTGAACACATTCTTGTAACTCTTCTCTTAATTCCTCATCTTAGTGAGATCACATCCGTGATGAAGTCAACAAATTAAATTGATCCTTAACTGGTGCGGTCTCACAGCCACTGGGAGATTGATTAGTTATTCATTCTTGATCGATTCTTGATTAGTGCGGGTGTCGGGGTCATGGGGGGAAGGCAGGAGAATGGGGTTAGGAGGGAGAGATAGATCAGCCATGATTGAATGGCGGAGTAGACTTGATGGGCCGAATGGCTTAATTCAGCTCCTATTTCTTATGATCTTATGATTGCGAGGGGTTTTGATAATGGAACTGAAGGTGACCATGGTTATAATGGTAAATGGACACACTGATCTGTTCTGTATTTATTTATGTCTACTATATTCTGTTGTGCTGAATCAAAGCAAGAATTGCATTGTCCTATCGGAGACATGACAATAAATTCTCTTGAATCTTGAATCTGGGTCAGTGGTCAGCGGGGAGCTGCCAAGTTGCCCCCCCCCCCCCCCCCCGTGGCTGAACGGGAGACCCAACGGACGGCAGCCTGCAAGGGGAGCCCATGCTCATCCCCCAAAGACCGGAAGGGGGAACCCGCAACGATGACGGGCCGTTGCGAGGAGTGAGGCCGGAGGAGAGGAGGAGAGGAGAGGGAACCGGGATCTAGTCCAGTGTGCCCTCCAACTCGGCTGCGGGAGGCTCCCAGTTCCCAGGGACTAATGGTCGTGTGGATCGACCAGGGCAAGGAGAGGGACCCGCTCTACGAGACACAGAACACAGCTGGACTTGGAACAATGGTGCCAATACCTGCGCCTCTTGCATGCAGTATCTATTTCTGTACACATGCTAATCGGGGATGTGCTTAGGAACGGAAATACTCCACTGGGAAAGAGTTTCACTCTGTGGGCACCTTGCACATGTGACAGGTCAGCTGCGGACGCCAACAAGCGATCAACAAACTCATCAGGAAGGCTGGTGCGGCCCTGGGGCCGGAGTTGTAGTTGGATTCACGGGAGGTTGGTCTTGGAGGGGAGGGTGTTCCTCAAACTGTGGAGCATCCTGGACAATACAACTCACCCCCTCCGTGACACACTGGTCAACATGAGGAGCACCTTCAGCAACAGACTGGTTCCATCAAGATGCAGCACAGAACGACACAGGAGACCCTTCTTCCCTGTGGCTATCAAACTGTACAACTCCTCCCCATTCTGTCGTGGGGTAGACTGAGACTGACCCCCCCCCCCCCCCCCCCCCTGCCCCCCCCCCCCCCCCCCCCCCCCCCAATCCTTTCCACTCGTCACTTTAACTTCATGTTTCATGTATCTTGGGAAACAAGGAAACACTTTTTCTCACAGAGAGAGTGGTGAGTCTGTGGAATTCTCTGCCTCAGAGGGCGGTGGAGGCCGGTTCTCTGGATGCTTTCAAGAGAGAGCTAGATAGGGCTCTTAAAGATAGCGGAGTCAGGGGGTATGGGGAGAAGGCAGGAACGGGGTACTGATTGGGTATGATCAGCCATGATCACATTGAATGGCGGTGCTGGCTCGAAGGGCCGAATGGCCTCCTCCTGCACCCATTGTATTATTGTCAATCTTGTGTGTTTATGACAGTTGGCAGATCAATTTCCCTCCTGGGATAAATACAGTTCTATGGTATCGTATCGTAGAAACACCTTTGAACATTTGCTTCCACACTTGCTCCTGTTAAGAGATCACTTTGTAAGTCAAGAATCTCCTAGGGGAATATTTAACTTAAATAGGTTACGTTTCATGTTCCTCCTGTCTTCTCAGCAAAGTCACACAATGTCTCTAATTGCTTTTAAGACAACAAATTAACTTCTGTTTAGATCCTCAAGGCACTCAGTTAGTTCCTGTTATTTGATAAATGTTTAAACAACAATCTTCCAATCATTTATTTAGACAAGGCTGAGCACGTATTTTATCTGCTCGTTGCAACTATGTTCTAAGTCGGTGCAGACTCACCCGGTTCAAATCCCACCCCAGGGCAAACCTGAGCCCCAGCTTGGGACCTCCCCTCCCGCCCATCGCCTCTATCTACACCACACGCTGCCTCGGCAAGGCCAACAGCATCATCAAGGACCAGTCTCACCCCGGTCACTCCCTCTTCTCCCCTCTCCCATCAGGAAAGAGTGTGAAAATGCACACCTCCAGATTCAGATTCAGATTCAGAGACTACCCGGCTGTTATCAGGCAACTGAACCATTCTATCACCAACTAGAGAGCGGTCCTGACCTCCCATCCACCTCATTGGAGACCCTCGGACTATCTTTAATCAGACTTTACTGGACTTTATTTTGCACTAAACATTATTCCCTTTATGCAGCATCTGTACACTGTGGACAATGGATTGTAATCATGTATAGTTTCTTTCCACGGAACACCCAGAGAAAATCCATGCGGTCACAGGGAGAACGTACAAATTCTGTACAGTAGCCAGGATGGAACCCGGGTCTCTGGCGTTGTGAGGCAGCAACTCTACCGCTGCGCCACCGTGCTGCCTGTAAGGTTCTGTGGCTGTGCTGACATTCCTGACCTGCATTAGACATAACGTTGCCGACTGTCCCGTATTAGCCGGGACATCCCGTATATTGGTCTAAATTGGTTTGCCCCGTACGGGACCGCCCTTGTCCCGTATTTGACCGCTACTACTCGGGTCGAGGGGACTGTCGGGTTGGAGCGCCGCGTCCGGCCCCCGCCTCACCCGTCCCGACGTAGTGCAGCCCGTGGAGTGCAGCAGCAGCAGCAGCAGCGCCTCGCCTGTGGCCCCGTCGGTCGGCCGGCCGGCAGCCCATCCAGCTGTCCGACACTTCGGACCTTCGCTTACCGCCGACACCACCACCGCCCCTCCTTCTCACGGCCAATCATCGGTTCACAAGTTGGACGGGGCGCCGGACTTTGCGCGGCCCCCGGGCCAAAACTCCTCAGCTGGCCCCGCCCGCCGGCTGGGCTTTGTGTGTAGTCCAGCACCCGGGGCCAACTCATCATTCACCCATCCACGGCCCAGTCGGTCAAGGAATTGCCGTTGGGAATTTGTCCCGTATTTTTACTTTTTGTCCCCTTATTTGCGAGTGAGAAAGTTGACAACCCTAACTGGACATTGTGTGGAATATTCATTTGTATTATAGTCTTGAGTTAAGAAGGGGGACATATTGGGATTAGCTCCTATCTTTTAATGGCTGAGGTGAGTTTTATTGGAAAAAAATATGCACTTGGACAACTTGGAGAAAGACCACGAAACTCAGAGAGCCTTCAACGGAAAAATCACAAGGTTAATTCCCGGGATGGCGGGACTGTCATATGCTGAGAAAACGGAGCAGCTGGGCTTGTACACTCTGGAGTTTAGAAGGATGAGAGGGATTCTCATTGAAACATATATGATTGTTAAGGACTTGGACACGCTAGACGCAGGAAACATGTTCCCGGAGTTGGGGGAGTCCAGAACCAGGGGCCACAGTTTAAGAATAAGGAGTAAGCCATTTAGAACGGCTTTTTCTCACGGAGAGTGGTGAGTCTGTGGAATTCTCTGCCTCAGAGGCAGGTTCTCTGGATGCTTTCAAGAGAGAGCTGTATAGGGCTCTTAAAAATAGCGGAGTCAGGGGATATGGGGAGAAGACAGGAACGGGGTACTGATTGGGGATGATCAGCCATGATCACATTGAATGGCGGTGCTGGCTCGAAGGGCCGAATGGCCTCTACTCCTGCACCTGTTTTCTATTGTCTATTGAAATGTAGATACTGGTTTACAAAAAATATACCCAGAGTGCTGGAGTAACTCAGCGGGTCAGGCAGCATCTGTGGAGAACATGGATAGGTGACGTTTTGGGTCAGGACACTTCTTCAGCGATAGGTGGATACAGATGAGGGTTCGACTGGCAGGTGGTTGGACAAAGGCCAGAGATGAAGAAACAAAACAGGCTGTGAGGTGTAGATAAGGACAGAGAGGCGCGAATTGTGAAGCCAGAGGAGCAGATTTAGGTGGGAGGTGAAGGGGGGGGGGGAGGGTAATGTACAGGAGAAATGTGTGCGTATCCAGGTGGATCTTGGCAGAGAGGCGATGTTGCCCAGATCCACCTCTGGAACTCTCTGCCGCAGAGGGTAGTTGAGGCCACAGTTCATTGGCTATATTTAAGAGGGAGTTAGATGTGGCCCTTGTGGCTAAGGGGATCAGAGGGTATGGAGAGAAGGCAGGTATGGGATACTGAGTTGGATGATCAGCCATTATCATATTGAATGGCGGTGCAGGCTCGAAGGGCCTAATGGCCTCTACTCCTGCACCTAATTTCTATGTTTCTATGTTTCTATGTACACTGGTCAGCATCAGTGTGAGTGGGAGTAGAGAGAGACTGTGGGGATTGTTGGGGTGGGAGGTGGCTAGAATTTCAAGTGAAGGATAAGAACAACAGTGTGTGTGTGGGTGGGGGGGGGGGGGGGTGGGGGGGGGGGGGGGGGGGGGGGGGGGGGTGGGGGAAGAGGTGGAACCCAGAACTTCAGCTGAGAAATACGTGACTCACTTTTTCTTGAGACCATTGAACGAGATGTAGAGTTCCTCGTCGTTGGGTTCCTTGATGGAGATCTTGTAGGTGTTGT